>NC_068574.1:28592720-28898288 GCF_025698545.1 Gossypium raimondii | reverse complement strand
AAATACTTTTTGACAGTAATACTATATACTTAAATATTAAACCAAACTTTTAAAAGTATTTCTCAAAAGCACTTCTCAAAAACAATTTTTCACAAACACTTCTTAAAAGCACTTTTTCACAATACTTTTTAAAAACAATGCTAAACTAGCCCTAAATCTTAAATTTAAACGTAGTATTGAGACTAAATTTATAATTTGACTCTTTTATATGACCTAACAAATAAAGAGATCAAAATTAAAATTTTACCATTAAATTTTTTATATAGAAATTTAATACCTAAATTTGATTTTAATATATTACATAATTTTTAATATTATATTAATTATTACGAGATTAAATAAAAATATATATCATACAAATTAAAATATATTATTAAAAATATAAAATAATCAAAATCTAATTGAAGTTTAAAAAATACATGATTAGTTATAAATTTTAAAGAGGGGAATTTCGGTAATTTTCTAGGAAAGTTGAAACTCCTCAAATCTCGTGGGGTTCAGATTATTTTGCTATGGAATATGCAAAGGGTTGGCAAAGGGTTGTAAATTTAGGTCAGAGTAGTTGGGCCTGAGTTAACCAAAGTCCATTCCTTTTCTCTTACTTCATGTCTTTTTGTTTCTTAACCCAAAAACCAACCCTAAAAAAGAGCCTGTTAAAAACCCTAGAGGCTGCAACCAACATAATTTTGTTGGAAGAGCGGCAGCGGCAGCAGCAGCAGCAGCAGCTGGGCTAAGCTATCAAGCAAAGAAGAAGAGGAAAAGATGGTTTCAGGCTCAGGGATCTGCGCGAAGAGGGTGGTGGTGGATGCTAGGCATCACATGCTAGGAAGGCTGGCATCGATATTGGCCAAGGAGTTGTTGAATGGGCAGAAAGTAGTGGTGGTGAGATGTGAGGAAATTTGCATTTCGGGTGGATTGGTGAGGCAGAAGATGAAGTACATGAGGTTCTTGAGGAAGCGTATGAACACTAAGCCTTCTCATGGTCCCATACACTTTCGTGCTCCTGCTAAGATCCTCTGGCGTACCATTCGTGGGTATGTTTCTGTTTTCATTTTATGATGGATATTTGGTTTATTGATTTCAAGTTTTTTGTATATGTTGTTGGAAAATCTTGTAAAGAATGAAGAGGAAGTTGCGTGCTGTTTATGTTTGATAATAAAAAGTTTAGATGGATTTTCTGATTCCTCATTATTCATTTAAGAAATGGAAAGTACGAATGTGCTTGAGGTTATTATCTGTGAGTTAAGAGAATACAGCTGTGAAAATATATGGATCTTATGGTGCAAAGGGTGTTTTGATTCATTATATATGAAGTTTACACTCACTGCATTTTCAGTTGTGATGTAGTTTTGTTAAGTGTTGTGAATGGTGCATGAGGTATGGTGTGATGGTTGCTCACTTTGTCCCTTAATCATGTGGTTGAGTTCAATTCTTGCTTATGGAAATCAAGCACATTTCATGGTCAGCTGTTTACCTCTTCAGAGAGCATTCGTGATGAGGGGATTAGTCACTACTGTTAGTGGTGGATACTCTGGTTCAGAACAAAAAAAATGGTACATTAGCCATTTTTAGGTGTTAGAACCTTTATATCGTGCAAGGTGCTAAAAAGTGCTTGCTTGACTGAAAGGAGCTCATTGAATGTTTGCGTATATACAATTCTGATAATAAACTCTGAAGAGTAGTTTAGTTTATCCTACAATGCTTGCAGAGTTTTCTTTTTCCTTTGTGGTCAATATACATTATTTCTTTATGGTTCACATATATTGTTGAATACTCGAATATTGAGAAGTAGATAGTTCATTTATTCCTTTTCTTACTAGTAAAAGTATGGTGAATGAAATAAATTAAATATGAAGGTGCACACCTTAACTATGCTGCTTATGATTATTTATATTTGTTTTTTATTGCAGTATGATTCCTCACAAGACTAAACGTGGAGCAGCAGCTCTTGCTCGCTTGAAGACTTATGAGGGGATTCCTGCACCTTATGATAAGATGAAGAGGATGGTTATTCCTGATGCTCTCAAGTGAGTTTTTGGTGGTCAATTTCTTATCCGCAAATTAGATTTCCTTCACTTGCATTGATCACTGACTAGTTATGTACAATGATTTAAAATTCTTCTTGGTTTTTAAATTAGGGTTTTGAGGCTTCAGAAAGGACACAAGTACTGCTTGTTGGGCAAGCTCTCATCTGAGGTTGGATGGAATCACTATGACACTATCAAGGTGAAGACTGATATTTGGCTTGTTTTCATTTAAAGTTCATCAACATAGAACGTTGTTTATTACATTGTTATAACCTAAAAGCTTTTTTGCTGAACGCTTTAATCCTAGTAAACTCCAAGAAGGTTTTTATAGAACGAGATCTTACATGCAAGCAAGAGAACATCACTTTTTGTTTTGTACTCATCCTATGTTGCTCAGTCTCTGGTTTGAAGGTTGGGATCTGATTTGAGCATGCATGCTCGACTTTTCCCAACTTTTTTTACCATGTATTGCTGACTGCTCAATTCTTTTATTGAGTGTTGTTTACTTGGATGAAATACTCTTATTTTGGTATTTGATATTGTACAGTTCTTCATCTTTTTGTTATACACACAACTATCTAAACCTTGGGAGTTGATAACTTCTGTTGATTTCCTGATTCCTTGTTTCTTCCCTCCAGGAGCTCGAGAGGAAGAGGAAAGAGAGAGCTCAAGTGGCATATGAGAGACGGAAGCAACTCATTAAGCTTAGGGTTAAAGCTGAGAAGGTGGCGGAGGAGAAGCTTGGTGCGCAGTTGGAAGTTATTGCTCCCATCAAATATTGATTCATAGACCAAGGAGTGTTGAAACAATCTGGTTA
Source organism: Gossypium raimondii (assembly GCF_025698545.1). NCBI lineage: Eukaryota > Viridiplantae > Streptophyta > Magnoliopsida > Malvales > Malvaceae > Gossypium > Gossypium raimondii. The sequence goes on along the minus strand of NC_068574.1, from coordinate 28,895,444 downwards.
AGTTCAATGCATTTTGATAGTCTTTTTTTGAGTGACTCATAATCTTACTGTCCTCGTATCTTTTGAAGTAGATGATGTTATGCTTATATACATTTTGTATGGTACTCTGGTTTTTTTGTCCTCCCAATATTTGCTTCAGAATCATTTTCATTCACTTTTGGATTATATGGCTTACTTTATATCCGATGTGTGTCATCACATAACTTATTATATTATATTTGACCAATATTATAAGTATTTCAAACCTAAAATTTATAGGCATATTCTAACATTTGTGTTTCATTTAATTTAATTTTTAATTTTTAATTTGTAGTTTTGTCAAATCATTTCAAAATGAATGAAAATTTAATTTTTTTAACTTTGTTGATGTAATATATATATGAATTATCATGTGGGTGATAAGTCGGTATTTAATTAATTTTAAAGTTTTTGAAGTTATAAATTTTTATAAGTTTTAAATTTTAAAATTTAAAAATTAATTAAGTGTTAACATGTGATTTATGTGTATGTGAAGCAAAATTAAAGAAAAAGTTAATCTTTTCATTCATGATCTAATAAAGAAAAACATAAGTTTAAGAATTAAAAGAAGCAAATGAAATGTATATATATTAGAGCAATTGAAACTATGGAGCTTAAGCACACTATGTTCATAAAATGATTAATTTGTGAATGGGGCTTCAATATTTAATACTTATATTCGACTTTATCTATTTTCTAATTTTATTTATATATTATGTATTTATATCATATAAAAATAAATATAATATTATATTTTAAATAGTAGAAAAAATATGTTAAGCTAAAATTTTAAGAAAAGAAATATATAAAATCAATAAATTTAAAAAGTAAAAAGAATCATATGGCCAGATTAAATAAGATTGAATTAATCGATAATATTATAAAACGGCCTTGCAATTTACAATTAAATATGAAATGATGCAGCATAATTCACCTTGCTATGTGCCACTACATGACGATTGCATGTATTTAAAAATAAAGTTTTCTTTTAATGAAAAATTTGAAGCATGAAATATTTTCTAAATATTAACAGTAAAATGTAACATATGACGCCACACAAAAATATGTAATGATTTATGCGTATAAAAAATTATCATTTTATTTTTGAAAAACATGCAAATTGATTGGTGAGAATTGAGATGTCACATTTTAAAATAATATAATTATTTTAAAATTAAATATAACTCTTTTGGCAAAATGAAACTTTGTTTTTCTTCCTTCTAAAATTTTCTTATGTTGGCGAAATGTTTTCTTTTCTTTTCAAAAATTTGAAAATTTTAAATAATTGTTTCAAAATGCTGATTTTTTTTAAGTTTTGTAAAGCATATTTTTTCACGATTTTAAGTACTTTAAAATATTATTAAATTTTTAAAAATATTTTTATACACTAAACATTTTTAATTTAATAATTTAAATATTTTAACATTTCAAAATTAGATATTAATGATGTTATATTTTTCTATAGTTAACAAATATTTTATCCCTCATATTTTAAAATTAATTCAAACTCATATTTTTACCATTATTAATTGTTTTCAATTTTATTTTCACACAGCATCATTGTATATTGCCTCATGTCAGTTCTAATATTAAAATTAAAAAAGAAAAAGAAAAACGTTCTTCAAGATGTAATAAGTGTCACTCCGTTTCATATTTAAGGGTGTTAATGACACATGTATTATATTAAATATTCAAATATAGTTATTCATGATATTATTTTTTACAAATATGAATGAATTTGAACAAATTTTGAAGTCTTCATTTTATTCTAAGTCTTGAGTAAATATGAATGATATAAAATCAACTTCACCCATAAATACATTTGTTATCATTACCCCATCTCTCTCTATATATGTTGATATTAAAAAGTGGCATAGAGATTGAAGTCAATTCATCCTATTTAGGCTGAAAGCTATATAAGGTGTGGACAAAGAAGTTAAGTTGAGAAGAAAGAGGAGCTTGGAAGAGAGGATGAAGGGGTAAGTTTGGAGCCTAAAAGAGAGTCTGTGTTTAAAGAGCCCTTGGCTCAAGGATGAGTGAGACGTAAATATGGATTGACTTCCCTTGCCACATGTTAGCTCCTATTGTTGCTAATAGAGTCATTGTTCATAAAAAGTTGTGCTAACATTTTCATATTTTCTTGCATAAGTGTAAATTGTTGTGAATCAGAGTCTAGATTTTGTGAAGTTTGGCCACCATGGGGGCGTTGGGATTGCCCTAAGAGGGTGGTGGGTTGGTTTGTTGGTTCGGGTATCGAGGATAATACTTGGGTAGGTGTAGTGTGTGTAACTTATATGAAATAGATAATAGGGCCATACAAGTTGCGTTGTGATTGTTGCTAAGGATATTGTTGCCTCCTGTTAATCTGGAACTAATTTTGAATCATCTGAGGTTGTGTCTAGGCTTGTGATCTGATTCTCGTTCTTCTTTATTTGATGGAACACCTAAGGCAAAGTGAACCATGTTGTTTCACACTCACCACACCAATTGTTATACTAGAAAGTAGCGTAGAGATTAAAGTTGATCTGTAACACCCCTAACCCGTATCCGTTACTGAAACAGAGTTATGGAACATTACCGAAGTTTTCAAATCAAACAGACATAAATTTCCAACTATTCAAATCATATCAATAAGCACTTTAAAACCAATTCAAAACATATATATTGTCTCTTAAACGAGCCCTCGAGGCTCAAATTACGCGTTAGAAACAATTCGAGACTAAATCGAAAACTCAAAGAATTTTTCAGAAAGTAGTAAAAATTTTCAAAACTGCAGGGGTCACATGGCCGTGTGGCCAGGTCGTGTGGGCATTCGAAGTAGGGACACACGGTCATGTCCCAGCCCGTGTCCGTGCCCATATAACTCACTGAATTGGGTCACATGGCCAAGCCACATGCCCGTGTGCCAGACCGTGTACCCTTCGAAATAACCCCACACGCCTGTGTGCCAAACCGTGTGCTAGGCCGTGTAACAACCTGACTTGCAACCCTTCAAAAGCTATAGAGGACACACGGTCGTGTCATTTTACAAGCCATTTTTCTCACCCAAACTAGCATGTACCTATAACCAAAATGCACATATACACAAGCCTTTATAAGGTACCAAAATCAAGCATAAACAAATCATATACATATGGTATAACATCATACAACCACTATACCCTTAGGCACCTCAAACGACAAAATATAAACATGTTCAATCAAGTGTTCAATTTGGCCAAAATGACTAGCTAACTTTCAACTAAACTTGCATTAACTCAAACCATTGAATTAACTTACCATAGCCTATCACATGGTACAAAATATGCCATTCATCCACTAATACTAATAGACATATATATATATATATATATATATATATATATACCTTTCTTATCAAGATACCAAACAACAAGAAGTTACAAGACTTATACAATATGTATATTCATCTATCACAATTCAAAACTATTAAGCCAAACATCGACCATAGTAAGGTTAATTTTTACATACCATAAACTAAGCTCATATCAACATCAAAATGCTAAATCACAAGCCAAACCAAATGGCTATTCCAACAACCAAAACATATGACCAACATTAGCCATAATACCTATACATGCCATTATAACCAAAATTAAACATCCAAAAGTATCGAAAGAACTGATAGATAGTGTGATAGATCTTCGACAACTTTCCAACCCGAACGAGCTTCCAACAACTACAAACACAAAAAAATAACACGAAGTAAACATGTCATGCTTAGTAAGTTCGTAACCAATATATTCTAAATCTGTCAAAACATTAAACAACCACAAAACATGTATATCCCAATTCAACATGAGCACAACTAATTTGAAAACTCATATATATACATTCTTAATTTTAATTTCAACAAAGGTACACATTACCTACCTTTCATCATATTAATGTAATTTATATTGAAAACTCTTACCGAAGCTCACGCGAGGTAATAATACGATGGTTGACAATCCCTTTTCGTAATTCGATAACAGAATTTATCCCTTTTCATAGTTCGATAGTTGAAGCTATCCATTTTCATAATTTGATAGTCGTCACAATCCCTTTTCATTGTTCAATGGTCGTCACCATCCCTTTTCATAGATCGATAGCCAAAGCTATCCCTTTTCATAGATCGATAGCCGAAGCCATCCCTTTTCATTGTTGATGGTCATCACCATCCCTTTTCATAGTCGATAGTCGAAGCTATCTCTTTTCGTATTTGATAGCCGAAACTATCCCTTTTCATTTGTCGATGATCGACGTTACGCCATTGGATTTTTTCGTCAACACTCAATTTAATATTATACAATAATAGCATTCAATTCATAAAATAAAAACGAAACTTAAACGTACTAACTTACCTCGACGATAAACGTAGAAAAATGAAGTCGACTAATCCTAAATTTTTTCTTTGCCTTGATCTAGAGCCGTACGTGGTTTATCTTGATCTAAATGAATAAATTCGGCTCAATTCAATAATCATTCTATTCTATTTAACTCAATTTCACATTTTAGCAAAATATAATTTTGCCCCTATACTTTTAATTTCTTTACAATTTAGTCCTTAGGCTCATAAAATTAAATTCATGCAATTTCACCCCTACTCAAGCCTAGCCGAATATTATACAAGCTTATAGCATCCCACACATTTCATTAATTCATAAATTACACCATGAATATTTCACAATTTTCAATTTAACCCCTAATTAACAAATTTATCAAAAATCACTTAACAAAAGTTATTTATCTAACAGTGATTCATTTTCTTCCATTATACATCACCAATAACTAAAATGCATTCATGGTAAAACCCTAGAAATTCAACAATTTTACAAATTAGTCCCTGGGCTAGCTAGATTAAGCTACAACGACTCCAAAAATGTAAAAATCATTAAAAACGCGGGATGAAATACGCTTACATGCAAGAGACTTGAGTAGCCAAAAGTTCAAGCTCCTTTAATGGAGTTTTCTACCCTAATTTTCGGTTGAAAGGATGAGTATAACAAGATGATGGCTTTGTTTTTAGCCATTTTACTATTATGCATTTATTAAATTACCAAATTAACCTTAATTAAATACCTTTAAAAACACATATAAAATGTCCATAATTGTCCACTCATGATACCAATAGTTTAATTACAACATAAACCCTCAAACCATTTAATAGCATAACCATTAGATTCTTTTAACTTATAGAACTCAAGTTTTGCACTTATTGCAATTTAGTCCTTTTTATCGAATTAAGCATGCAAACGGTAAAATTTCTTAACAACATTTTTAAACAGTACTACTATTATGCTGTAGACAATAAAATAATGAAATATATATCTCAACGTCTGATTTGTGGTCTCGAAATCACTAATCCGATTTCACTGAAAACGAGCTGTTACATGATTCACCCTAGTTAAGCAAAGAGCTATAAGGTGTGAATGGAGGAATTAAGTTGAGAAGAGAGGATAAAGGGATGACTTTGGAGCCTAAAAGAGAGTATGTTTGAGATGAATTTGAACACACTATCAATCTTGTGAGTGAGAACGAAAGTAACAACCATATGGAGATGAAGCCTCGGGCCAAACTATTCCGTGAGGTTTCCAAGTTTTATATTGTGTTGTTCGGTCGACAGCAATGCAATCAAACTTTGGGAGAAAATTTAAGTCTTCCATAGTGTTAACACATACATGTTACATCAAGAGCATCGAAGCATTATAATCACTTGGCTCTACCAAGCATGTCTCATTTGTCAAAGATAAATTTTTGTTAAATCACTCGCAAACCAAACTATATAAGTCATTTCGTCAAGACACTCATCACTTATCAACTATATACCTTGCAACCTGATTATCTAATACCACGTCACCAGCCTAACAAGGAACCAAGAAACGACTGATCGACCTATCAAGAGGCAATGGAAGTCAATCCATTTTTATGTCCCACTCTGTCCCCGAAAAAAGTGCACTTTAGACTCCAAATTCACCCTTCAGGCTCCTCTCCCAACTCCCCTCCTCCATCTACACTTCACGAGAACCGATACCAATCCCTACGCTACTTTATATTGAAAGGGTTATATCAACTTTGACAATTAGTAAACATTTTAGTTCATTATTAATTTCAATTTTTTTAGGGCATGCTTTTATAAATTTTCTCGTAACCTTTTTGTACCGTAATAAAAAATTTGCCAGCGAAAGTCTTTCAGTTTTGTAGCAAGACTGCAAATGATACAGTGGCATCTTAACAGGAAGCAAAATGCGTTGGGTTTTGACTTTTGAGTAAGCATATCAGGCAAGCTCGATTCTTCATTAATGCCCCCTCCCCACAAAAAAAAAAAAAAAAAGAAAAGAAAAGAAAAGAATCTGTCCAAGTAATTTATTATCCTCCTTTCTCTATGGGAAAAAAGTAATATTTCTACAGCTGAAATAAATAAGGGAAAAAAATCTGTGAACTTTAATAGCATAACAATATTACTATGAAAATGGAAACACTGACTCAGACCACCAAACTACTCAGATTCCATCAACAATGACCTTGAGGTATTATAAACCTGTTACTTCTGAAAGTCAAAGGGGCCGGCATTTCCGCATTTTCACCGTTGATAACTTAATTGATATTATGTGTGGGAACGCTGAGGTAGAATTTAGTGTTCTTGAAGTCATCCAGAAGAGGGTTGTATCCGTCTTTTGTTCTTGTCTTGGATGGCAAGCCAAACTCTTCCATGAATGAAGATGTATCGATCTACAAATATAGGAAAGAGGAAATGGTTAGTGACAGTGAATTTGCTGAAAAGTAACTACTTTTACTAGTAGAATATAGTGTGCTGTCAACAATATTAGGGATTCCCTGGAGATTTTTGAAATCCAAGGACTAAAACCCTCTTCTGGGATACGAATGACAGATTTAAACGATAACAATGCTGTCAGCAAAGGTCTAGCTGCACTGATATTTATAATTGGTTGAGTTATTACACTCCATATTCATAAAAGCAGTTAGACTAACACACTGCTATCACTATATTTTCATCGTTGCAAATTGGAAACTTGTCCCAAAAGTTGTCCGAATGCATTTTTTGCCTCTTATATTGCAGAGGCTCTTAAGGTTATAAGATTAACACGTTTTAACAAACCAGACTTGCTATATTTATATTTTGTTCCCCAGAGAATTATTGGTAAGATTGGTCTCATGCCATGATACTGTTTTGGAAATATACCCTTCCATGGTTTTGAAATTTCACAATAACCAGGAGAGACAGCCAGCCAATATTTTATATAGTTTTCTCCTAAATTACTCTTTTTATTAGAAATAGAAATCCCACATCATAAAAGAAGTGAACTTACTGTGATAGTTCGCCTCTTTTTCCCCTGCGGGGATGATTTATCCTTTTGCAGTTTCAGCCATCCAGAACAGTAATGATCAATGCGTTCCAAAAGCCAAAAGTCAGTAGGAAAGAAGATGTCAGCATCTCCCTGTCGAAGAAAGTACCACAAAAACAGATCTTGACATTTTAGATAGGTTCAACTTCAAAACCTCAAAATTAAAGAAAAGAAAACTATACTGCCAGATGCTATCAACTTGCATTATGATTTTATTTACATAATGATGCTTGAGGCTCATAGATAAGGAAAGATGTAAACTAGCCCTCATATCTCAGTTTGTAGAGTTCGTCACTAGGAATATGGGAAAGGTTGTGGGCTCTTCGTTAAAGCTGAAGAGCTTCACCAAGAATTTTCCACAAAATCTCAGTCTTCAGCATCATTTGGAGATATATTTAGTTAAATAATTTTATAGTCCATTGATAACCTAGTACTACTTTTCCTAGTTGTTGAGCTTTATCCAGCCAGACAAAGCTAACACTACTATAAACAGTATGTACAATGTCATTTACATAAATTTCATTTAAATTTAGCATTACCAAATGAAAGAAAACAAAACAAAAAAAAAAAGCACCTTTGCATAAAGATAATTGCTGTAGTCTGAGCTATGGCCATCTTTCTGCAGGAAATAAAAAAGGTGCACAGGTTAGACAAGATTGCGGAACCAGTGTCAAACGTAAAATCTTCATCAGGAGGCTTTCTTTCTGTAGTTTCCAGGAAACAAATAAAGAATAAGACCTTGAAAACCATACAAATATCTAACCATGCTTCTAAGCACTCTCATTCATATGGGAAAGTGAAGACCCTGATATTAGAGTAATTACACAATGTATCTCAGGCAACTATAAACCACAAAATAATACTAATAAAGCATTAGATGGATTATGGCTATTTGCCGGTTAGATAAACTGGCTCTTCTGAACAACCGTCATCCACAGTAAGCTTTATGCTATGTTACTTGGACACGAGTAAGGTTTTCATGTATTTGGGAGATTCTTGGATGTGAAATCCCCATATCCATGAGTCGAACACAAGTATTGGACACAGGTACTTCAACAAAAATGAAGAGCCGAAGAAACATAGTTTACATGCACCTTGACAAATTTGTAGTTTTAGAAAATGTCACAGCTAAGATACAATCAGCAGCAGAATAAGCAATGTTGAGAATAAGATTCAAATTTGACGAATCTAGGACAACTTCCTTTTGGAATTTTATTTATTTTGAAGCAATGTCAATGCAGTACTGAAGAAATATCAGCATAGTTAAAATCACAATTTGCTCTAATCATAATAATGAAGATCTTCATAACAGACATTGCGAATTTTTATTCATTCTCTATAATAGTTAAATGAATAATTTAGTCAGAACTAGCAGCAACAAAATTCATCTTCATTGGTGAAGAACTCCTCTCTTGAACAGCTTTAGGCACTAGTTTAAGGAAATCAATCTTAAAATTATACCTATATGTATATCTGAGAGTAAAAAGTAAAGAAACCCTGGCTATGCTCTTCACTACCAAAGGCTGATTCAGGGATCAAACCCTAACAACTTCAACTAAAATAAATAAAGAAATAAAGAAAAGATAAAGAAACTACCTTGGTTGAAACTAGTGGAGCTCTTTCACCAGGTACCTTCACATCAGGTAGGAAACTGAAGTCTGAAGCAATCAAAGACATTTTTGGTAATGCTGCATGTAAAACTTCAAGAAGTTTCTGCATACATCAAAAGAAATATTATAGCAAAGAGTAGTTTGCACTTTGAACCAAAAACAAACCTTTTAAAAAGTTCTCTAACCATGCAACCAGTTGGAAGCCAACATCTTCGTGGTTTTGGAAACAATTTAGACCAAGCTTTTGACACAATGCTACTTTGCTTGGTATCGTTTTTATCTAGTTCCAGAATTTCGACACAACGTTTAATTAATGAGTCTTGTAAAGGTTTATATAGTTCTGATAGTCCTTCCCTGCAAAAGAAGGAAAATGAGGGTGTTGGCAGAAGATCATTGAAACCATCACACATCTAACAATGTACTAAAGATATTAATTCTTTGCAATGTGAGTAGCTTTGCTAAAATGTCTAAAGATATGTCCCTTCACTATATAACTAAAAATAAGTAGGCATAAAGGAGTTCTTTGAGTAGAGTAGGATGTTTCTTTTTCAACTTTAGAATCTAATAAACGAGCAGAGTATGCCTGAAGTCAACAAATAGTTAAAATTGTTAAAGCATACAGCATGGAAGTTATAACTTCGACAATCATTTGCCAGAGATCAGGAGATATTTTACCAACACCTTTAAGGTGAACACTCTGCCCATGAGAAGAAGTAGATAACAATAAAGACTAAATGTCTATTTCACCACAATGCATTAGTGACAAAATTCAATGAAGTCTCATAGCCATTTTCTGGATAGAAAATTAATAAAAAATAATGGAACGTTGATGACTTATTTACGAACATAATATCATTGTTAAGATGTGTGGGATCTCACATTGGCTCAGTCTGAAGTACGTGTGCCTTTATATAGGTAGGCCATCTCCACCCATTGCCAATTTTTCTAAGTTGGATGCTTAACACAGTTTTCAGTTGGTACTAAACAAGGTATTAGAACTCAATTTGGTTTCCCTTTTGCAATTTTGTTGTTTGTTATTCTGTAGTTGTCCACATGGTAGATCAGTCTGTATTAGGTTTTTTTACAGTAAGCCAAAATGTGAAGGGAAAGCTTAAAAAGCTATGATGTAATACATAATACATAAAAGCTGTAAATTATAGCATAGTGGTGAATACCTGTCCAGCTGTTTTTCAACCCATACTTCCATCCATGGGGAAACTAGACTTTCAGAATAGATAAGATCATGTGGAAGATTATCAAGCACCTGTGAAAAATCAATCACATAAATTTGGTTTGGTACACAGGACCTAAAATGACCTGCTAGAACCTAAAAGAAGCTTGCCCAGAGACTACTTTTATTTAGAAGGTAAAAATATTTTTATTATTCATGAATATAGCTGACAGGGTTAGAATCTAGAGTCTTTTCACATGGCACAGCAAAAATTTGTTCCCATCAATTTATCATCAGCTGGTCTTACCATCAGCTCTGAAAGAGAATCATCATATCAACTGCCAGTTACATAAAGCAATTCCCATCTCTATCACTCTAACCAAAACCTACATTCATATATTCATATTGATAACCTTTTGGGAAGAGAAATTTAAAGAAGCTCATTCCCAATTATTTGTTTGATCTTTTTACACTTGACCTATTTGTTTAGTTGCTTTGATGTGTTGCAATAAATGTGCAAACTGAACTGGTTACATGGATGACAAAGGATAAAGTTGAGGTAAAGCACACCTCAAGCATTATTACCCAACACGGCTGTTGCTCCACATCTCCTGTTAAAAACAAGAACTGGTTTAATTTCTTTCTTCATGATTGCTAATTCAAGACAAGACCAAGCTAATAAGATACACATATCACCTAAGAATAATTTAAGGTAACAAGGATAAGAAACAAACATAGATGCCACAAACTTGATTCTCTTTCTTTTGCTAATAAAGCAAGCGAACTACAGAATAGTGAAAATGTACCAGCCATGAGAGAGAGAGAGAGAGAGAGAACACAATGCTTTTTCTGCCTATCTGTTTTGCCCAGAAAACTGTACTTATATATTCACATACATGAAGATCAATATGATCATTCATTTCTACATGTTCAGAGGCTAGAAAGAACAAAAGAAACACTAGAAAATAACATCACTCAGAATCTTGGTAGAATAGCATAACAATAAAACATGGGATACCATTCTTGAATATCGTGTATATATAGTTCAAGTAGAAATTACGAAAATAAATCTAAAAAAGGTTCAATATTGAAGAAGGCCTACCCCATCCACTCCTGTCCATGGCATCCCGGTGTTCTACTTTAAATTTTGAAAGGTGACTATTAACTTCTCCTACAGTTTGTTTTTGTATCTCAGCCAATGTAGGACTGATTTCCACTGAGCTGCACAAAATAGAGAACTTTCAGGTACAAGAATCTACGGTGTAAAAATTGGATTCCAAACAGGCCTCTTCATATTTAGAGATGCCAATCAACGGCAGTTAAAGTCAGTAAGATATGCCTCAACTACAAGAAAATTCTCTTACGTTATGCTTGTGAAGATGAATTCAAGAGAGTGGGTTTGGATTTTGTTGGCTATATAAATTATGAGAATGAAATGCGCACGCACTGAGCAAAAATTAGTTAAGATTTAATTTACACCTATATATTTAAAAGGGCACAAATAGATGAATTTCAAATTCACTACTAAATAGGCATCCACCAAAATTTGAAAATAATCATGATGGTCATGTTTAAATGAGCTTTATCACACAATTTATCCTAAACTTGAAATTTTAATTACCAAATGCAACCTTAGGTACTTTTAATTGGTGTAAGCTAAATAGTGAAATTTGAAATACTGGCAGTCTCAACTGCAAATTTTGAGTATTAAAGCTATGTAAAAGCATGCTACTATCTGCAGAAAAGACCTTGAGGACATTGAAGGTAACATCGAAAACCAGTTTCTTTCCCAGACTACATAACTTTATTTGAATGATACCTTCAATCATGAATCAGTTTCATTCCCATGCCACATACCTTTGTTCAACTGATACCTTTTATGAAGTTATGATCTCGGCTAAACTGGGAATTTTATTTATTTGCTTCTAGACAGAACATGGACCCTTTTCTCTCAAATTTTAAAACAATGTAAAATTGCTTTAGCGATGGAATTTTTTAAAGGTGCAGTGTCTTGACATGTTTATTGTGTCCTTACAGAATACATATATTCATAAGTAATGCAAAATAGGATGACGGGATATGATAGCACATTATTTCATCCTAAATAAAGGATTAGCTAACATACATACGTGTATGTCATATTGTTGTAAATTCTTGGAGGCGCATTCAACATTATGTAATCCAGTATGCCCTTTGCACATGTACCAGATCCACCGCCAATTTCATATATCTGAGCACACAGCACAAACAGAATTAATTCAAAAATTAGGTTTATATCCATACAATGATCCCAAGATTTACCACCATTCATGATGGTTTGGGATAAAGATGACTATCAACGTAAAAAGACAATCTAACACTCTTTGTCTACATCTTGTAGAGTTTAAACTGAAACGAGGCAGCAGTTATGTAAACAAACATAGAGGATACTTGTCTTGAAAAGCATCTCTCAAAGTACAATGAGATAAAAACATAAATAACCATACAGAACCTTTTCGAACATAGTTTAACCCTCCAATACCAGATAACCACTGATCAGCTGAACAACAGATATAAAAGTGACAAAAATTCATCTTTCAATTTCCAAATATAGATTTTTCCCTTATATACCTGTGATCCTACACCTCCAAGTCTCCAACAGTGGAAAAATTTGTATTCACCTATTACTGTAATCCTAGCGTAGTTGTGTCTTAGTAAATTAAGTGAAAGTATTACTTCCCAGACTCTAAAGATGACCATTGTGCTTAAAAAACACAAGCAGTTTGAATTCTATAGTCTACAAAATACACAAAAGGAAGAACATTTGATTATTTTTGCATATTAGGATCTTGAACGATGAATTGGTTCCCACAAGATAGGCATCTTCTGGCTATTGCCAAATGAAAGTATGAAGGAGGGCAAGTCACTGTTTTGCATCTAATTATTAACTCAAGAGGATTCAAAAGGAAAATAGAAGCGAACCAAGAGTTCCAAAGCATACATTCTAACATTTGCACCGCAAATTTAGAAATTTTACTTTCCAACACAGAATATCCATGCTAGTAGCACGGAATTAAACATTGTAACAAATTGTACTATGAAGAATCATTACAATGCCTATGAACTATTAAGTTTTCTTGTAAGTTCTAGCTGGAGTGAGAAAATTATCAAAACCATATTCCCCTAAAAAGTAGAGCAGTTTTTTCTAGAAAAAGAGATTGAAAAGGTCAAATTGATTTTAAAAATATAGAAGCTAGAAAATTATAAGTTGACAGCTTGTATGATTTTTAATATAAAGAGAATGAGGGAACTTACTTTTAGTGGAACTGAAAGGTTAGCTGTACGCAATATGGCTTCAGCAATTCCCTGGGCATACCATGGCTACAAGGAAGGTAAAGCTCATAGAAATCACGTCAATAAAGCTCACTACAGGGAAAAGGAGTTAAACTGTTTTGCTATATATGAAGCTCGGTTCAATAGTTTAATGGCCATGGAAAGGAATAAGAGATCAAGAAGACACACAAGGTTATACAAATTCAGACATTCAACAACAGCCCCCACCGACACAGAAGCATGATTACATGCACTTACATATGTGTTGCAAGGTGCAGAGAAAAACAAATAAAACATATGTCAACGTTTTTCCTGCTCATACTACTACGGCCACCTTAAACAAAAGAAAAAGAACAAAGAAATTCAATGTCTAGCCGCAAAACCATCTCATAATATGAAGGCACAGTAAATGGCCCTCGCAGGTTAAAGCCAAATGGTTAATAACATGACAAGCCTGAAGCAGAAACCTATGTAACTCTTCCATAACATAGTTGGAGTAAAAAAAAGGACAAAAGGAAAAACCCTAAATCAGAAAATGAAACAAAGAAAGCAAAGGGAAAGGGGGAGCAATAGAAATCAATTACATAACAAGAGGACAGGTCTTCTTGAAGTAAGGGAACAGAGAGAAAATCAGTTTCCTAAATCTTTTACTAAAACAGCCATTCTTAATAACATCAGTTAGTGAACTTTAAAGGCACAACAAAAAGATATCATAGCCTTCAAGTATTTTTAATCTCAATAATTTAAAACAACACAAAAAAACAAAGTTAAAAAGTACATAAATAACCATAAAAACCGTACTTGCTGCATTAACAGGAAGAGTGGCATGAGCAATGTCACACCAAAATACATGCTAAGATACAGTGAACAATAAACTTCTTTTTAAAAAAATTGAATAAATAGATCTTTGCTCAAGTGCCAGTAATGTTATGGTTGTGAAGTCTGCTAGAGCATTACCTTAAAAAGCTCCACGGGGGTGAACCATGCAATGCCACTCTGCTTATAAATCTTATCCAAGTGTTTCATGTAAGCTTTCCTTCCTAAAACATGCCAAAAGATTGGTTCTACCCTTAGCAATATAGTCTACAATAGAAGACCATCCAGCACCCACAAATGAAGCTTTTAAGGGCCACATCTACTAAATTTATACTTAGTTCTTGCATTTCAAATAACAAATAGTTTTGAACATAAAAGCACAACACAGATTCTATGAGCATAGATTCGAGGACACACAAAAGAAACGCAACTAAATCAAGCTAGTAAGTGATCAATATTGAAGGTTTTGAAGCTACCTAAATATCAACTTCTTTGATGCATAGCTTATATATATATATATATATATCTGTGTGTGTATGTGTTTGGTACTGGTAAGTTAACCATCCTCATTATTTTTTTATTCAAAATCTATCACCAATCCACATGAAAAAGTACAAACACACTACAGAGCTTACAGATAACAAAATCCAAAAACTTCTAACAATACCTTCAAGTTGGTTGAACTTTATGCTCCTCTCGAGCACACCAACAGCACCTGACCTCTGAGAGAAGTACCCATGGTTAGGATCATATAAAGCCGAATGTATGAAATCCCTAACCTGGAATGAAAAAAAAGAAATCCAACCCATCAATCAAAATTGCATGAAATTACAAGGATGCATATCAAATGAACAAGCCTTCAAATCTAAACCAACGCAAAGCAACCAAGTAAAGAAAATCACAATAAATAATCCAATAAACAATGAAATGAAAAACAGACAAAAAATGAATGTAGCCAGAATAATGCAATGATATTAACAAATATAAAAAAAAATCAGAAAGAAAAGGGAAAACCCAAGAATTAAAAGTGGAAAGAAGTTAAAATGACATACAAGAATGGGTTTTTCTCCAACAATGCGGGTGGAGGAGAAAGCTTGAAATGATGGAGCAAATGGCTCATTTGGGGTAACTTCAGAGACATAAGTGAATGAATAAATAAAACATTTAAATCAATTAAGAGAGTGAGAAAGAGACAGAGAAAACCTTTAAGCTTGCTAAAGATAAATGGAAAAAGCTTTCCACTGGAATTAGAACGAGGGAGCATGACCTGAACCTGTGTTAGATTCTTTCTTGAAGGACCTGGCTTTTTTTTTTCCTTCTGATGAGGGAGAGGGACTCCTTAAACCCTTGTTCCCTTTTCCCTCTTAGTTTTCTTGGTTTACAACATCATTGCTTAACTGGAATGGATTAGGGCTATATTAGAATGTAACAGATTGACGAATATATTTTTTAATATATTTTTTATATCAATTTAATATTAAAGAATAATATTTATCAAAAGAATAATATTTAAACATAAAATATTAATTAATTTGTTTATAATAAATTATAATCAAAATCTTTAATATATTTTATTTTAACATTTAAAAGATTTTATATTGAATTATATTAAAAGGATTTTTTATTTTTATATTAAATTGTATTAAATAAAAAAGTGATAATATTAGTATGGCATAAAGGTGATCATGGGCCGGGCTGGACCCAGATAAAATTTTAGGCCCGTTTTCTAGGCTCGGCCCAACCTGAAATATGGGCCTAAAAATTTATCCAAGCCCGGCCCGAAAGAAAATTGCTAAGCCCGAGCCCGGCTCAGCCCAACCCATATTAAATATATATATTTAATTTATATAAAATATATATATATTTGATTAAAAATAAAAATATATATTTACTATATAATTGGTTGGTAGATGGACCCGGCCAAAAAGTTTTACTGAGGCTCACCCGCTTTTCTAAACAGCCTCATTTTTTTGTCCAAACCCATATTTTGGGCTTATATTTTCACCCGAACCCTCCCATTTTTTGGGCCGTGCCGGGTAGCCCAACCTATGATCACCTCTAGTATGGCATACTTCCAAGTCAATATCCTATAATTATATACAAAAAGTTATACTACTCTACCACCACACTTATTTACACATACAAAAAGTGACAATCTGCAATTACATACAATTTTCTCACCCATGCTAATCGCATAGAAGGTTGTAGACTTGGGGCCTATTTGGATAGATGCTTACCTTCAATGTAGTGCATTTAGCTTTATTTTTATCTCACGCTACAATATTGCTACGGTATCTAACCTCACCGCCACCACTATTTTTACACTAATCATAGGTAAACGCACCGCTCGTTTAAAGGGGTCCTTAGGAAAATGAGCATTTGCATTGGATGATTAAGAATTTGAATAAAAAGAGAAAGAAATAAATAAGAAGCCTTTGTAAAAGCCAATCTTCATGAAATTCAACCTTTGAACCAGGACTTCAAAGGAGCAAAACAATACGAAGGAAGTTGGATACTTTTTTACTGACTTCATTTTGGCATCTTATTTTGATTGAAGTTTAAAGACTCCATCCATATTAGCTCTTTTATATCTTCTTCGTTCAAGGTTGATCAACTGTTTAACGTCACAGCAATAATGTGCAAGCGTACACTATCGATGTAAGTATAGTAGACAGATGTGAGTTTGTCGGATATCAATCCCACAGGGATGGTTATCTTTTGTCTATTAATGCCGGTGCAATAACTAGATAGAAACGAGATAAATTGTGAGGATAGTTGTCGGAGAAACAACTTGAAAATAATAAAATAAAATATGATAATGATAAATTGGGATCCCCAACATGAATCTTCAACAAAATACTAAGTGCTCACAATGTATAAAAGGATAGGTGATTTTCGAGGCAATAAATTTCAATGTATATCTTACCATGCGTCACTCCTTTATTTAATCTGAGACTTAAACATGCACATTAACCCCACCTTCCGATGATGGCAATATGGCACTATTAAGAACAAGTGGACTAAATTCCTCTAATCCTCACTCAAATTCCGTTGTAATGCTTGTTGGCTCGAACTGTCACTGCACTTTCCAGTGTTAGTGACTGCAATAACACTTCCTTGTTAAGAAACATTCAAACCCCAAGATTAAACAATAAAAATAAGATTGAATAAGATAATATTTAACCAAGAATTCATGTGTACTGCCATACAAATAAAAAATAGAGAGTAATCACCAGTATTTAGAAAGAAATAAGAAAGAATTGAGTGGAGAATACTATTCCTAGACAACTCGACTGAATCTCTCCATTCCCTCTTGTCTCGCACTTAGGTCTCATCGTCAAAAGCTAATTTGCATCAATTTTCACATTGGTTCAACTGTGAGAGGCTTAAGCTACCATAGCCACAAGCTTCAAGGTAGGATGAAGAAGATGATGGTCAAGAAAAAGCTCTCCTCCTTTATTTTTGTTCTCACGTTAACCTTTTATGTTCTTTTCCAACAGTATAGGTGTCCTTTCTTTAGAATTATTCTGTCCTTGTACGTACGAGTTGGTTATACCAGACTGGACAGCTCATGCATTTTTAGTTCTTATTTGGACAGCTATCAGGTGCGGCGACAATTCTAGACACAATCTAAAATTAACTCATGCAGCGACATTAATGCAAAAAGATAGCAAAATTAAGATAAAATAGGCTAAGATTCACTGAGTTATAAAATGCAATTTACTAAACTGAAAATGCTAAAATATATGCTAAGGATAACTAAATGGGAACAATTTAACCAATAAATAAGGAGGAAAACCTATGTTCTTTCTAGTGCTATCACACTCCTAAACTTGAGTTTTTATTTGTCCTTAAGTAAAACAAAAACTAGCAAGGCTACAAAAATTTTACTAAGGCAAATGATCATTCTAGCAACTTGAACCTTTTAAACTCCCAATGAATGAATCACATTCAGATGAAAGAATATTGCGTCGACAATACATAAGCGTGAATGAAGAAGGTTGCAACTTTATCAATGCTTGTATCATACTTCAAACCCTAAGTTCTATCTACCAATACAACATTTATTGTATAATACTAAGTATTTATATGTTATATATATTTTTTGGAATAAGGGATATCATTGTATTATTGTACCCTTGTTCTTGAAAAGTAACGATGGAGTGCAACAAACCCCTAAGGAGTACGTAATTGCTCCGACACACACTCATGCAGCGATAGCCTTTAGCCAGATTGATTTTTCTAACGCTTGTATTGGAGTGTTCCCTCTTTAACATTCCATACTACACCCACTTTAGAGTGTCTCTAATTTATAACTATATATATAAGCAGCTGTAAAAAGTAGATTCATTCAAGATTTTAGGAATGATAGCAGTCATCCATTACTAATGCAACTTAATCCATTCATCAAAGAATTGAAGCTATAACCTTCTGTCAAATTTATCCAATTCATTGATTGATAATTCTCATGATTTGAGAATTAAGCATCAAATGTAACAAAAAATTTTGAACAATTTTCATTAACTATAATTAAACCTTGCATGCTTCATTACCGAGAAAAATTTAAAATGTGGGTGCATTTCCAAGCCCCATGTACATTCCCCCAAACTTAAAGTTTGCATTGTCCCCAACGCACTAACATAAAAATGTAATGGCAATATGTACTTATCAAAATAAAACTTAGTATTGTGCTGACATCAATCTTTTTGCCCTTGACGATGGAATGTATCTGACACATTCTATCGAGGGTGACTGTGGTGCTGTGAGTAGAGGGCTTTAGCCTGCAGTTGACAAAATGAAACCAGATTTTGCTTTACAGCGTCAGGAAGCGACGGTGTGTCGTATAATTCTTTTGATGGGAACCTGTCCACAATGCTCCTTCGACACACAAGTCTTTCACCAACAGGTCTCGTTTTTCATCTGTGATATCCTCAATGAACTCAAAGTGTTTGTCCATGTCTACCTTGGTGTTGTATAGCTCGTTGATTTTTTTATCGTCTCATGGTATTAAGCCTTCTCGAACAAAAATGAAATCTAACTCATGATCATAAAGGTTAAGCATAAAACTCACGTACCAGTGAAGGAGAATAGCTTCCAGGATACGTGCAAAAAGTTTCCCACTTCAACTTCGAGATGGTTTTGTAGACTTGCTTACCCAAGTCTTGTTATTGCGAAAGGGAAATGCCCTGTTCGAGGTGGAAGTTTCACATCAACATGTTGTCTTGAAATTGTTCTTTTGCTGCTTTATTCAAAAAGATTACTGGTTCATTTTTCTACACGGGCTTGGGGGATTCTGATTCACGAACTGCGATAGTAGAGGATGCATGTTCTTCAGCAGATTTGGTGGCTTTCTTGACTGAGCCTCTCATTTTTGACATCTTTTGTTGAGGGAAAATGGTTTAAAGTTGAAAAGATATGATCTTGAGAAGAGAAATGAAATAAAAATGATTGCTTGAATGCGTTACAGTCGGTATAGTGGAGGAGGATTTATAGTGAGTGAAAGGGGAATATGGAAAAGCATGTTGTTTTGTGGAGAGATATAAAGTTGCCGGGAATAGTTGTGTCCAATAGAAATTGTGCCCACTCAAAAGGATCAAACTGATGAGTGATTTTTGATCCAACGGTGGAATCTGAATTTCCCTGAATTCTAATGAGTTATAAATGGTATTACAAAATTACGGAATGCGTTGACAACAAAATTTCAATACATCGACAAATGTACCTAATTATTCTACAAAAAGGAAGGAAAACAAACTTTAACAAAACATAAATAAAATAAACTAAAATCAAGGAGTTGTAATTAAAAATTAAAACTTTTCGACCAATTTAATGGTCTCTGCCTGCTTTTGATCACTGTTGCCAAAATAGTGTTTCAGCCTCTGTCCATTTACTTTGAACTGGTGTCCATCACGTAAATCTCGAATTGTGATTGCACCATGAGGAAATATGTCGACAACTTCAAAAGGTCTATGCCAACGTACACGCAATTTACTTGGGTGCAAATTAAGTTGAGAATTGAATAACAAAACCTGTTGACTCATGATAAATTATTGTTGTAAAATAATATTGTCATGCCATCGTTTGGTCTTTTCCTTATAAATCACCGTGTTTTCATAGGCATTTCTTCTAATATTCTCTATTTCAGTGATATCCAAGAACCTTTTCTTTCCAGCCGCTTCATAGTCCATGTTCACTTGCTTAATTTCCCACATTGCATTGTGTTCCAGTTCAACTGGCAAAAGACATGCTTTCCCAAAAACTAATTGATACGACGACATCCCTAATGGAGTTTTTTATGCTGTTCGCAATGCCCATAAAGCGTCATCCAATCGGAAAGACCAATATTTCTTTGAAGGGTTTACAACTTTCTCAAGAATGTTCTTAATTTGTCGATTCGATACTTCAGCTTGTCCATTGGTTTGCGAATGATAAGTAGTATTCATTCTATAATTAACTCCATATCTCTTCAGTGCGGTTGCCACTTGATTGCAATGAAAGTGTGTACCATGATCACTAGTCAATGCCTTTGGTGTGCTGAAGCGGGTGAGTATATGGTTGTGAAAAAATTTTAGCACTATCTTTGCATTATCCTTTGGGACTGCAAATGCTTTCTCTGAACCCTTACGATCTTTTATCTCAATGTCAAATTCTTGCAATAGTAATATCTAGCATATCAGTCTTGGTTTGACATATTTTTTCACAAAGAGATATCTTAACACCGAGTGGTCAGTGATACAGTAACCTTTGCACCGACAAGATAGGAACGAAACTTGTCGAAAGTAAAGACTATAGCCAACAATTCTTTCTCTGTAGTGGTATAATTGAATTGAGCCTCTGTAAGAGTTTTGTTAGCATAATAGATGGCGTGAAATATTTTTCCCTTTCGTTGTCCTAGAACTACACCCACATCAAAGTCTCTTGCATCACATATAACTTCAAAAGGTTGAGACCAATTTGGTGCAACGACAATAGGTGCATTCACTAGCTGTTTTTTAACTGAATAAAGGCATCCAGACATGCATCGTCAAAAAAGAATTTTCGATTTTGTTCCAGTAATGAGCATAAGGGCTTTCAATTTTTGAAAAATCTCTAATAAACCTTCGGTGAAACCTTTCATGTCTAAGAAAACTATGAATACCTTTCACGTTTGTTGGTGGAGGTAATTTCTCAATGATTTCCACCTTAGCTTTGTCTACTTGAAAGCCTTGACTAGAGATGTGATGGCCTAACACAATGCCTTTAGTTGCCATGAAATGCCATTTTTCCCAATTTAGGACAAGATGTGTGTCCTCACATCGCTTTAATACTTTATCCAAATTATCAGTACAATAATCAAAATCATTTCCATAGATTGAGAAATCATCCATAAAAACCTCTAAAGAGTCTTCGATCATATCTGAGAATATTACCATCATGCACCTTTGGAATGTGGCCGGTGCGTTGCAAAGACCGAAAGGCATACAATGAAAAGTGAAAGTACTAAAGAGGTAGGTGAAGGTTGTTTTCAATTCCAGAGTACGAAAAGTGAAAGTACCAAAGTGAAAGACATATTTAAGATGAGGAGGTAGTGGTTTCAATTCCAGAGTAGGAGCTTCTTCAATAGATGGGTTGCAAATTGGGGTTTATTCTATTGGCTAGGTCTAAGGATTCAATCTACCATCCATGCTTGAGTTTAAGATTATTAGCTTCAACCATACTGATATAATCATCTAAGGACTCGGCATCAGATGTCACTACAAACTCTTTAGAAAGTATTGTGCTTTGGTCATTGAATTCTTCCTCAATTAGATTATCTAACACATCGACAGTATGACATTCTTCTTTTTCCTTGCATTGAATAGATTCAAAAATGCTGAAGGTGACTTGCTCATCATTAAGTCGCATGGTTAGTTCACCTTTGTAAACATCAATAAGAGTTTGGCTGGTGGCTAAAAATAGTTGTCCCAAGATTATGGGAACCTCCTTGTTTTCCTCACAATCAAGTATGATAAAATCAACTGGAAAAATGAATTTATCCACACGAATTAATACATCTTTGATTTGCCCTTCAAGTTGATCCAAGGATCGATCGGTTAATTGTAATGTCACTATAGTAGATTTCATGTGACCAATTCCCAACTTTCTAAAAGTAGATAATGGCATTAGGTTAATGCTAGCTCCCAAATCGCATAAAGCCTTTCCCAAATAATGATTGCCAATTGAACATGGGATGGTAAAGCTCCAAGGATCTTTCAATTTAAGGGGAAACTTGTTTGTCAAAATAGCACAACAACCTTCTGTGAGTGCAATAGTTTCAATATCAATGAGCTTCTTCTTCTTGGACAAGAGGTCTTTCACAAATTTCCTATAACTCAAAATTTGTACCAGAACGTCTACTAAATTAATGTTGATCTGCAGTTGCTTCAGTGTGTCCAGGAACTGCTGATACTACTTGTCATACTCATTCTTCTTGAATCTTTGTGGGAAAGGTAAAGGTAGAGATACATCTACTTGCGTTGACACCTTTGATTGCGTCGACAGTTTCGAAGGTCGAACATTAGGCATATGAGTGACAATTTGTGGAACTTCTTTGTCTGATGCGTCAACAAACTCTTTTGACTCAACCGTCTCACCAGTGATCACACCATTCATATCTTGAGGTGCTATAGTGTCTATAAATGGTTCGTCAGTTTGTTTACCACTCCTAAGAGTGATAGCCTTACAATGTTCTTTTCCCTCGGACTGAGATTTTTCATGTCACTAGGTAATGAGCCTGGTGGTCGAGTATTCAGATTTGAAGCAAGTTGTCCTAATTGTGCTTTTAATTCTTGTATGAAAGATGAATTCCCTTGTACGATAGCTTCTGTGCATGCTCCCGTATTAATGCCTCAAGAGTTGCTAACGAGTCAGAAGTAGAAGCTTGAGTGTACGGTTGCTGTCAATGTCCTTGAACATGCTGATTCGGTATTGAAGAGTGTTGTGGCTGCATCAAATTTTGGTGTGGATGTGTCTAGCCTTGTTGCAGATGCATCTAATTATGCTGATCGTAGTTCTGCTGTTGTTGATTGTAATTCCCTTGTCATGGATTATAATTGCGCTGAGTAGATGTATTCCTATATTTGAATGTCACAACATTTTGTCTAGTATTCTGAATTCCCCAAAACTATTGGTTGTGTGTAGAGTTGTTGTAAGAGTTACCATAAGAATTGTTGTGGATGTTACTAATATAACAGACATTATCTACATGTTGTGGACAATCTTTATAGCTATGGTTGTCACTAAAAATCTCACAACAAAAAGTAGGAACATCAACTTGCTGAGCGACTTGTATAGGTGCAATGCCACTAATCCCTTGCATATTTTTAATCATGTTTGTGAGAGAAGAAACTTGAGCACTTAGTGCGGTTATTGCATCCAATTCCATAACTCCTGGAGTAGTTTTTACTTGTACAGCTCTGGAGATAAGGTATTAATAATCATTCTGAGCAATTCTCTCAAGAATTCTCATAGCATCATTATAAGTACAATCCAGCAGAGGTCCATTGGCTGATGTGTCAATAAGATTCCTTGTATGTGAATTCAGCCCATTATAAAAAATCTCAATTTATGTTTCTGGTTGAATGCCGTGCATGGGACAATGTCGAAGTAAAGATTTATAACGTCCCTATGTGGTGTGAAGATTTTTATCATCCAGCTGATGATAAGCACTAATATCATTTTGAAGACGACCATTCATTGTTGATAGGTTAAATTGCAAAACAAACTGTGTTACTCGTGCATTCAAAGAGATAATTGATTCGGAAGGTAGCCCAAAAAACCAAGTATGGGTCTTCCCTATAAGGAATAAAGAAATAATTGCATCTTCAAGGCATCATCAAGAACACCTTATTTACTAAAGGAAGCACAGATCAATAAAAAGGATTTAAGATCATCTCTCGTATCTTCAAGTGGCAGTCCAACATATTGTCTATTAGAATTAAGCATTTGAGACATTTTTGGCTTGAGTTCAAAACACCCAGCTTGGATTGCTGACCTAACAACTCTTGGTTGTAAATCATCTAAGACAAGTACTACAAAATCTCGTATAGTCCTATTTTATTTGTGAGCATCTTGCGGCAACAATGGGTTATTAACATTTTGCTTTCCATCGGGGGTATGGCTGCATTGTCCCCTGGTAGAGCCATATTTCTTTGTTCTTGAAGTCTACTCCCAACAGTCCTTTCAATTTCTAGATCAAATTCAGCAAGAAAATCTGACCTGCTTCAGGTTATAAAACACCTAAAATGAAGTTGAAGAAATAACAATAAAGAAAAACTAGTTAGTGAATACTAAATATTATATAAGGAAAATAAAGTGCAAAAACACAGAAAAACAATAATAAACATCAAACAAATGCCATCCCCAGTAACAGTGCCAAAAACTTGATCGACTGTTTAACGTCATAGTAATAATGTGCAAGCATACACTATCAATGTAAGTATAGTAGATAGATGTGAGTCTGTCGGATATCGATCCTACATGGATGATTGTCTTTTTTCTATTAATGTTGGTGCAATAACTAGATAGAAACGAGATAAGTTGTGAGGATAGTTGTCAGAGCAACAACTTGAAAACAATAAAATAAAATATGATAATGATAAACTGGGATCCCTAACATGAATCTTCAACAAAATACTAAGTGCTCACAAGGTATAAAATGATAGGTGATTTTTGAGGCAATAAATTTCAATGTATATCTTACCAATCGTCACTCATCTATTTAATCTGAGACTTAAACATGCACATTAACCCCACCTTTCGATGATGGCAATATGGCACTATAAAGAACAAGTGGACTAAATTCCTCTAATCCTCACTCAAATTCCATTGTAATGCTTGTTGGCTCGAATTGTTACTGCACTTTCCAGTGTCAGTGACTGCAATAACACTTCCGTGTTAAGAAATATTCAAACCCCAAGATTAATCAATAAAATCAAGATTGAAGAAGATAACATTTAACAAAGAATTCATGTGTATTGCCATACAAACAGAAAACTGAGAGTAATCACTAGCATTTAGAAAGAAATAAGAAAGAATCGAGTGGAGAATACTATTTTTAGACAACTCGACTGAATCTCTCTATTCCCTCTTGTCTCGCACTTAAGTCTCCTTGTCAGAAGCTAATCTACATCAATTTTCACGTTGGCTCACCCGTGAGAGGCTTAAATTGCTATAGCCGCAAGCTTCAAGGTAGAATGAAGAAGATGATGGTCAAGAAAAAGCTCTCCTCTTCTATTTTTCTTCTCACATCAACCTTTTATGTCCTCCTCCAATAGTACAGGTGTTCTTTCCTCAGAATTATTCTGTCTTTGTACGTACAGGTTGGTTATACCAGACTGGACAACTCACATTTTTTTAGTTCTTATCCAGACAGCTGTCAGGTGCGGTGATATTTCTAGAGGCAATCTGGAATTAACTCATGCAGTGACATTAATGCAAAAAGATAGCAAAATTAAGGATAAAATAGGCTAGGATTCACTGAGTTATAAAATGCAATTTACTAAACTAAAAATGTTAAAATATATGCTAAGATTAACTAAATGGGAACAATTTAACTAATAAGTAAGGAGGAAAACCTATATTCTTTCTAGTGCTATCAAAGGTCATCTACTCAAAATCAAAGATGAAAGTATATGGACAAGTGGGCTCTTCATTGATTTCATGAAGACTTGTCAAATAAGGGTGATTTAGCGTTTCCTCAACTTTACATACATCATACAAAACATATATTTCTTATAAGAAAAATGAACAAAGCAACCGAGAAGAAAAAAATTGTAAATTCCCTTGCCAAATTTACCAACGATACGCTTGCTTGGATTGAAAATTGACATTTTTCTACAAGGTCAATTGCCACAGAAGATACGTTTAGGAGCATTTTAGCAAAAGGTTGTGTAATGCCCCTTAACCCGTATCCATCGCCAGAATAGGGTTACGGAGTATTACTGTAAAAATGTAACTTAAAATCAATCATTTTTAAACATTTCATAATCATAGAAAAATCCATTCAAGTATATACACATCGTCCCTTATTCGAGCCTTTGAGGCCTTAGAAACACTTTAGAACCGATTCGGGACTAAATCAGAGAAATTTTAAATTTTATGGAAAAAGATGGACATTTTTACACTGCATGGGTCACTCGGCCGTGTGACTCACACGGCTGAGACACACACCCGTGTCTTAGGCCATGTTGACATTCAAAGTAGCGACATATGACTGTGTCCCAACCCGTGTCCATGCCTGTGTAACTCTCTGACTTGGGTCTTTGACTTGGGTCACAAAATGTAACTTAAAATCAATCATTTTTAAACATTTCATAATCATAGAAAAATCCATTCAAGTATATACACATCGTCCCTTATTCGAGCCTTTGAGGCCTTAGAAACACTTTAGAATCGATTCGGGACTAAATCGGAGACATTTAAAATTTTATGGAAAAAGATGGATTTTTTTACACTGCAGGGGTCACCCAGTCGTGTGACTCACACGGCTGAGACACACGCCTGTGTCTTAGGCCGTGTGGACATTCAAAGTAGGGACACATGACTGTGTCCCAGCCCGTGTCCATGCCTGTGTAACTCTCTGACATGGGTCACATGACCAAGCCACATGCCCATGTTCTAGGCCGTGTAACTCTCGAAATGGCCTCACACACCCTTGTGCCATGCTGTGTGCTAGACCGTGTAACTGCCTGACTTGCAACCCTTTAAAACCCACAGGGGACACACGGTCGTGTTGCGTGGCTGTGTGTCGCACATGGCTGAGACACACGTTCGTGTCTTAGGCCGTGTGGGAAAGAAATAAGCCAATTTCAAGCCATTCCTTTCACCCAATCCATGCTCACACCTACAAGTCATTTACACATACAAGCAAGCTTCAAAACATACCTAAAAAATGCATAATAAAGCTAGATCAGTATGGTATCTATCCATACAACCAATATGCCAAAAGACACCTCAATCACAAACCATCAAATCAACCTAATCATAAACATATTTGGGCATAAATCAACCACACACAACTACCTATTTTCATGCCAAGCCATGGCACAATCGATCATATGCCAAACACATCTAAACATACCAATTTGGTCATTCAAAACATATCATCACTTAACCATTTCAACATTATCCATCAAAGCACCAAAATGCCAAAATGTCGTCAACCATATAACCACATATTTATATGCCAAACATAACAACTGGATCATCAAACATAATTCACCTATACATGCCATTATAACCATAACTCAAAACATCATATTCTACCGAATTAGTCGTGGGATAAAGTGATATATCTTCAACAAGCTTCCAAACTGATCGAGCTTCTGATAATCTATAAAACATAGGAAAGAAAAACGATGTAAGCATATAATGCTTAGTAAGTTCGTAATTCATGAACAAAGCCTACCGTTTTCATAGCATAATCATAAAATAGACATGATAAATGCAACACAAGCTTGGCACAAGCCTAAGCATCACCAACAACACTAGTTAGTGCTTAATCACATAACTTAGCACAATTCATCACATGGTAAGCTAAATCTCATAATCATAATACATATGAACTCATACTTTTCATAACATGGTTATACATATTTTGATCACCAATACTTCATACCTTTCCATAATTTCATAGTGTAATCAATTGAAACCCTTACCCGTTCATCCCTTTACATGCCCGTTGAACCATTTAGAATAATATCGAATACATGGAAAGCTCATAAAAAGTGTGCTAACACATGGTCGAAACTATTCATTTCATTTTCCTTTACGTAAGCGCTCATACGAGCCATAAATGAGCTTGCTCACATAAGCTGATGATCGGAACGTAGCTACCCGATGCCACTCACACAAGCTGACGAGTATCTGTAACAAATGCCAGAACTCAACTATCGTAGGACATTCAGGACCAGCACCCGAAACATGGTAACCCTAATGACATGCCATTCGTATCCTATATATTCCTAAAATTCAAACGGGGCTCGATAGTTGTCATAACGTCGTTGGATTTTCAATCGAAGCATAACATGACAATTAACATAATAGTATTTAAATCAAATACATTAAAACATTATTTAAACTTACGAACTTACCTCGATCACAAAAACGATGAAATATGACCGATTAGTCGGACACTTTATCTTTCCCTCAATCTAAGTTCATATAAGGCTTAACTTGATCTAAATAATAAAATTCAATCCATTAAATATTCATTCTATTCAAATCAGTCCAAAATACACACTTTTGCAAATTTACATTTTTACCCCTAATATTTTTTCTTTACAATTTAGTCCTTAAGCCCATAAATTGAAATTCATGCAATTTCATCCCTACCCAAGCTAGCCGAATTTCATATAGGTCCACATCAATTCATACAATTCATTATTTCACAATTTTCACCATGCATTTTACACATTTTACAAATAAATCCCTATTTGACATTTTTAACAAAATTCACTTGAAAAAAGTTATTTATCTATCAACAAAGATTCATTTTCTTCCATCAAACATCAAAAACCACATGAATATATTCATGGAAAAACCCTAACCTTTTAAATTTTTTTCAAATTAGTCCCTGGGCTAGCTAGATTAAACTACGACTTCAAAAACATAAAAATCATTAAAAAAAGGGCTTGAAAACCTACCTTGCATGAAGAGTTTACCCTAGCCGAATATAGAAGCTCCTTCCATGCATTTTTCCACTCTTATTTTCAGTGCAAAAAGATGGACAACCAAGATGACACCTTTATTTTCATTATTTTACAATACTTATTTACTAAATTACATTTTTAACCTTTAATATTAACCTTAAAGATCCCATATTAAATGTCCATACCACTCAATATAACCATGGTGTAATTACAACATAAATCCCTCATCCATTTAATATCAAAGCCATTTAGTACCTTTAACTTGTAGAACTCTAATTTTGTACCTTATGCGTTTTAGTCCTTTTTTAAGCAAATTAAGCATGCAAATGATAAAATTTGTTAACGAAAATTTTATACGACCTTGCTAATATTTCATAGACACTAAAATATTCATAAAATAAATATTTTCACATCGAATTTGTGGTCCCAGAACCATTTTTTTTGATTTCACTAAAAACTGGTTGTTATAGGTTGTTTAGGGAAATGAAGAAGCTTCTTAACATACTTTCAAGCATTGTTGCTCCTAAGGAATTTGAGATCCAAATCTTCTGGTGACCCTAGTAGTTGTTTTATGAAATAATAAAATAGGTGAGATATTTATCTAAACATGTCTTATCATCATGCATTCAATATCCATTAAAAATTTACAACATGGTTCAATCTTTCATTATAACAATACCTAAAAATGGTGATTATATGTTATTTAGTTATCTTTTATGAAACTAAAGAATATGGTTTAGGGTTGAGTGAAAACTAAAGAATGAATACTTGAGTAATAAGCCCTAACTAATGAACATAATCTTTACTAGAGAAAAATGGCTCCCTTCCAATTATCTCCATTAGAAACAACCAATTGACTATATATTGATAGTAGCAGCATACTCTGAACAATTGAGAAGCAATTCAGGGGCTTGATATCCTTTGTTACAACATACTCGGTCATGAACTTTGTCTCTAAGGTGGTTCTTACAAGACCAAAGTCACAAATCTTGATATCATAGTTTGCATTAAGAAGCATGTTGCTAGGTTTTAGGTCACGATGCAAAACATTTATTGAGTGTATGTACTTAAGACCCAACAACAATTGGTATAAGAAATACTATAAAATAATATAGTTATAGCCCAATTTTCTATAGTACACAATTGTATTAAACTTCCATTGGTGATATGTGATATCGAACTATGTTTGTTGCAATCAACTATGGCATATTACACACGCCAAGATAGACTATTGATGACACTGATAACATCACAAACTAGAACCTTGATAAAGGAGAATAAACTAATAAGAATGGTATATAACCCACCTGACAGTGATCATCAGTGAGAGCCTGGTTGGACCGTATTATCTTATGCTGATCAATGTCCATTAGCTCATATGAAAGGTAGACATCGTTGAAATTTTCCTTCTTTGGCAGGGTATTATGCCCTTGATTTTGATCATTTGCAAAAAAAAAAAAAGATGTTAATGCAACACTTCATATCCCTCTTCATAGTATAACATGAAAAGAACAAACAAACCCAATAAAATGTATTAACAATGCGAGTTAAGAATCTAGTAGATTACATTATCATGATCCATGTGACAAATGAGCTTGATCTCATGAGTGTTCTTTTAGCATCAATCCTGTTGTTGAATGCATTCCCAATCTTTTTTATTTGAACCTCTTCCTTTGTCTTAGAATTTGTGGCACAACTGTAATTATCACAGGATCCAATTTCATTGTGACTCAAAATATTGTTTTGAAATTTTAATCTCGCAGTCTCTTTTTTAAAATTAAGGCTATTTGATCAAAGCACCAAACTCATAAAAAATCAAAACAAAAATTATTACTTAAAAGTATAGTAAAAATAGTAGCTTCTTCAAACATCAAATTGGAACAAACCCATAGCTCAATTTCTATAAAAGGGAACTAAAGATTTCCATTTTCTACACTTTTAATTAGCTCTTCTGCTTAATCACTAAAATCCCAAATAATGAAGAAAAAAAATCCAAAATATCAACCAATTCAATGAATCTGTAGCTTTAAACTCCCAACCAATGAAAACACAAAATGAAAAAAGAAACAAAAAAAGAGAGGAAAATCTTGCTTCAAAGGTAGAAGAAGGGAAATAGAATCATACCAAACGATGCCGTGAGTGCCACGACCAATAAGCTAAATAGGAGGAACATACTTGGAAGAGACTTCGAAGATGTTACCTAAAATGTTGTAACAGACATATCTGCCGTTGTAGGTTGGGGTTCCTCTAAGATCAATCGTTGTTCCTTCATTCTCCTTCTTCTTTTAACACTTCCCTTGAAAATAAAATAGTGGTGCAAAAAGAAAGGAAAGGAAAGGAAAGGCGTGCTTTTATGGAAGAAGAAAAGAGAAAGCAAGCAATGGAGGACACTAACAAAAAAATTAAAAAGGAAACCAACAAAAAATTTAAAAAGGAATGCTTTTATGATCTTAATCTCAATTTTTCTTTTTCCTCATTTTTCTTGCCTGAGCTTGCCATTAAAAAAAGAAGATCAAAAGACAAAGGAAACCAACAAAAAATTTAAAAAAGGAATGCTTTATTAGCCTTTAAGATGGTTTGGAATGAAGTTATTCTTAAATGGAGTTCATATATATAGGCAAAAAAAATCAAGAAATTAGATGCAAATAAATCAAGAAAAAGTTCTCCAAAAACCTATAATGAAATAATAGATATCAAATTTATTTCATTGCAAATTATGGTAAATTTTAGAAAGGGTTAGGCTGCACTACCATTAAGAGTATGATGATGCCGTCAATAGCATCTGAAATGACTAAGATTTTGCTCCTTTAATGGTTTTATTTTATTATGCATGAAATATCTCAAAGCCTACATTAGAGTTGAATAGAGAAGAATAGATGAAGGAAATGAAATTATTCTAAGTTTTAAGAATTCAACTCTTAGTGTTACTATGAATTGCAGTAATAACAAGTTGTTGAATGAAAATTGACCACTTAAAATTGAAAAACTTCACACTGATTAGGGTTATCTAGCTTAGGTTTTTCCATGTGTAAAAACTTAATGTGGAATCTTGTAAGAAGAGAGAGAGAGCATATTGCACTGTGATATATTCTTCTCTTTATGTTGCATGAAAACTTTTTAACAATATCCTGAAAATGAATAATGTATCAATAATATAAGCAAATTCATAGGCTTGAGCTCAAATGTTCAGCAAAACAAGATGCAACAATTTTATTAATCACCAATTTATTGAAAGCAGATTGTTGATACAACATGATAACTAGAACAAAAATAGTCCTAGAACCTAAATAGCCAAGGCTCAAGAATGTTACATTGGAGACCATAAACCATATATTGGTTGGTTACATGAACTTGCTCTCTATCATGAGGGACAAAAAGGTTGCAAATATTTCCTTAATGCATGCTCCAATGGATGAGGATGTCCTTTTAGCCTTCGCTCTTGGATATGTCCCTAGTCAGTAGTAGTTTTGCACCTCAAAGTCCATGATTTTAAATGTTATTTTTATTGTTTCATTTTTTTATGTTTGTTAAGCTTGTCAATCGTGGGAGCCCTCAAGGCATAAATGAACCTATTCATGTTGCCAAGCAACATATTGTTTATGGTATCTATTGTAGCATTCTCAAGCCTTGAATATTTAGGGTCTAGGACTATTTCGATTCCAATTACCATGTTGTATCAACAAATTGCTTTCTATAAACTAGTGATTAATAAAATTGTTGCATCCTATTTTGCTAACATTTGAGGTCAAGCTTGTGAATTTGCATATATTATTGACACACTCTTCAGTTTTAGGATACTATTAAAAAGTTTTCATGCAACATAAAGAGAAGAATATATCACAGTGGAATATGCTCTCTCTCTCTTTCTTCTTACATGATTCCACATCAAGTTTTTGCACATGGAAAATCTGAAACTAGATAACCCTATTCTCTGTGAAGTTGTTTAATTTTAGGTGCTCAATTTTCATTCAACAACTTGTTATTACTGCAATTCTCAATAACACAAAGAGTTGAATTCTTAAAACTTAGAACAATTTGATTTTCTTCATCTATTTTTTTTCTATATACATGATGCAGACATTGCGATATTTCATGCAACAGAAAATAAAACCAGTAGAGAAGAGAAATCCGAGTCATTTCTGATGCTATTGATAGAATCATCATACTTTCAATGGTAGTACAACCTAACCTGTTTTAAAATTTTTAATAATTTGCAATGCAATAAATTTGATATCCATGATTCCCTTATAGGTTTTTAGAGCCCTTTTTTCCTTGATTTATTTAAAAGTCTTTCCTATTTTGAACATTTTATCAGTTATTCTAGGGTCAGCTTTTAATTTTACCGAATAAAATACCAATTTTTGATACTTTTCAACATATAACTCACTTAAAATATACCATAATATCATGATATTTTTTCATTTTATGGCATATTTGAGATAATATATATATGATCAATTACACAAGATTTATACTGCATTCAAGAAACATTTTTACCTACCTAAATTTTGTACATGGAAAATCCTAAACTAGATAACCTTATTTAGTGTGAAGTTGTTTAATTTTAGGTGTTCAATTTTTTGCACATCAAGTTTTTGCAAATGGAAAATCCTAAAGTAGACAACCTTATTCAATGTGAAGTTGTTTAATTTTAGGAGTTCAATTTTCACTCAACAACTTGTTCTTACTACAATTCGTAGTAACACTAAGAGTTGAATTCTTAAAACTTGGTAAAATTTTATTTTCTTTATCTATTCTTCTTTATATAACTTTGATGCAGACATTGAGATATTTCATGCATCATAAAATAAAACCAGCAGAGAAGCAAAATCTGAGTCATTTCAGATGCTATTGATAGCATCATCATACTTTCAGTGGTAGTACAAGATTCCACATCAACATAAAGAGAAAATATATCACACTGGAATATGCTCTCTCTCTTCTTACAAGCTTCCACATCAAGTTTTTGCACATGGAAAATCCTATAATAGATAACCTTATTCAATGTATAGTTGTTTTAATTTAGGTGTTCAATTTTCATTCAACAACTTGTTATTACTGTAATTCGCAATAACATTAAGAGTTGAATTCTTAAAATATAGAATAATTTGATTTTCTTCATCTATTCTTCTTTATATAATTTTAAAGCAGACATTGCGACATTTCACTCGCCATAAAATAAAACCAAGAGAGGCAAAATTTGAGTCATTTTAGATGGTATTGTCAGCATCATCATACTCTCAATGGTAATACAGCCTAACCTATTTTAAAATTTACCATAATTTGTAATGCAATAAACTTGATATTCATTATTTCCTCACAGGTTTTTGGAGCCCTTTTTCTTGATTTATTTGCATATAATTTTATGATTTTTAGCCTATATATATGACCATCCAAGAAGAACTTCATTCCAAACCATCTGAAATATAACCTCCCAAACCCGGCCTAGATGTCATAGCTAGATTGAGAAGGCTACATTAGTCACCGAAATGGCTAAGCTAACTTACATTATCTTTGAAGACCTTAAATAAAATCATTTTAGAGAAAACCGTAGTTGTACTTTGAGTTATCTTAAAAGCTTTAATTCAATAGGTCGTGTATACTTAGGATTCATTTTATTGTTTATAGTGTTGTTTTAGAAAAATCATTTTCTTGTCACTCTTCTTTAAAAAAAAACTCGATGTTAAACTAATGCAGCAGAAAAACCATTTTTCAAGTCATTTTGGAAACTTAGTTGCCTTATCGATTTTTTTCAGAAACGGTTCCTTTGCAATGTAGCAAAAATTAGGGAACAATATCAAATTTTACTTAAGCCCGATATCATGCATTATTTGCTCGAGTAATCCATGCATGGAAAAATCCCAGAAGAAAAGTTACCAAGTGACAGACCAGAAGTCATTAAAAATACAAACCAATAGAGACTGATTAATACTTATTAAAAAATAATCCAAGGTCCAAGGTGATTCTCCGAATGCTAAGTACGATCCCAATTTCAAGGTTTACCTAAAAAGTTAAACACTATTGGGGGCGAGCTTATGAAAAGATCAGTGTGAGTCAAACAATTATTTAAACAATAAAAATATCAAATATAGTGAAACAAATTAGCTTTAACAGGAGAAAGCAGAGCCGTCATAGGAATTTCATATCATTACATAACCATTATCAATATCGATGTCAAACGGTGTATGAGCATGGGACATCATTCATTTGAGTAACAATCATTAATTTCGATACCATTCAATACAACAAAATACAACACATATCATAAATCAATAACATTCGAATATGTCGGGAGCATGATGCAATGAAAAAAGGTTCCTACCCATACCATCAACTACACACCACGAGTTCCCCAGAACCTGTCATCCGAACTCCAAAACATTATGGACCTAAGCCTGTTATGGTTTAAACCACCGATAACAATATGCAGAATATTCTGCCAGAAAAAATGCATACAAGCTTCCAGTAAAAATTGCGATAAATCACCATTCCCCTCAGTTCTCCATGTACAGTGCGTTGACTACAAATAATGCAGACTTAATATGCTGTCAGTACTCCACGGAACTCCTCCATCAACCACAAAATCCCAACCCAATGCATATGCAATATGTCTCGCAATCTCATACATAATCATATCTCAATACTTTTCACATTCATTTGACATGCTCAGCATGTCCTCAATAATCACATACTTTCAGTAAATGGAAGCAGTGCTCCAATCTTTCAAATTTCCATTGTGTTGGTGTCAATCAATATCATTCAATTTCACATACTTTACGGATTTTCATTGTGCATAAATAGCACGTTTTTGAGTACACAATATAAAAAATATCTCATGCGTTTAAATCATACATAATATTAATGTCTCAACAAATTATATCATTCAGTCAAACATTCTCATATCTCATAACTCAAATATGCAATTGCAAACTCAATCAAACATTCCTACTATCAAACTAGCAATTTTGCCAACATGTCAATCTTTTAAGGCTCGAAACATACCTGGTTCGGCCAGTCAAAAACTCAATAATTTAACTATTAAGATAATCCAATCAGCAAGCTAATTTATCAAATATAGCATGATATTTAACATTTTCAAACAATTTTATGAGTTTAGGACCCACACGTTATTTTTTGCTTCCTCATAGCACACTAGTGAATCTTCCAATTTTTCTTAATAATTTCTTAAATGAACCTAAACCAAAATTTAATATAAATTCAATAAATTTACCATTAAACCAGACCCCAAACACCCACTTATGAGTTCAAACCAATCATTGAAATTATAACTATTTTTTGAATCCAAACTAGTTAGATTCCTTACACTGTATCGATGCGAACCGTACGTACAATTGTTCTTCACCTTTACGGATAATTTGGGGTGTTTGGGTCAGCACCTAATTCAATAATATACAGGAAAATCAGTATCTAATTAATGGTTAAATTTCTTCATTTAATAAATTCATAACATTTACCCAACAACTATGTCGAAATAACAAACTAAATTACAATTAATCGCACTTACACTTCCTGAATTTTGAGATTCGAATGGCCGATTGACCAAGAACGTTTTTCCCTAATTGGCATGTGATTAAATACTGATTAGGTGGATTCAAGAAATCAATTTAGTGCTGGAATAATATGGGTAAGAACCAAGAAACAAAACAACCCCCTTTCTTGCACATAGGTGCACGCACCACCACCCATGGTGGCCAAAATTGGGGCTAAATTTTAAAATAGTTTGAGATCTCATTAAAATCTAGAATAATACCTTTGAAGTCATTTAAAATTAACTGAATTCTAGATCTAGAAATTTTGGTTTTTAATTGACAAGATTAATCAA
Organism: Gossypium raimondii; assembly: GCF_025698545.1. NCBI lineage: Eukaryota > Viridiplantae > Streptophyta > Magnoliopsida > Malvales > Malvaceae > Gossypium > Gossypium raimondii. Next base: position 28,858,641 of record NC_068574.1, on the reverse strand, counting down.
GAAATTGAAGAGAAAAAATATCTTACCCAAGCTAATTGAGAGAAACGGCAATGACACTTTCTTGGCAATGTTCGAGATCGATCTTGGGGTTCAAGATTTTAGATTTGGGGCTGATTTAGATGAGGATAAATGTAAAAAATAAAGTAAAGGAGATGGTGTACAATCTTGATGCAAAAAGAAGAAGAAAGATTTGGTAAAATCGGAGGTGTAGGTGACGACAACAATGGGAGAAAAAAAGAAAATTGAAGAGAAAAGAGGAGAGGAAGATGGTGAACGGCTAGGGTAGGGAAAAATTGAATCAAAGGCTGAAAAATAAAATAAAAATTTGTATTTATACTTAGGGTTCATGGGTATGGATGACACACACTTTAAAAAAATAAGAGATTTTGCAAAATTTAATTATTTCGCAAGGGAAAAGATTCGAACTTGGAACCTCATTTAATTTTCATGATTTCTCATATTTCTTTTAACCATTAGGTTTTTCCTCATTCTTGAAATAATTTTACGATATTTATTTTAAAAATAAGATATCTCATATACTAGGGTTTAAGACAAAATTTGCAAGATAATAAAAATGGTAAGAGAGAAGGGATTTGAATTTGGGTTTTAAGGAACGTTTCACTAACACTTAACCAGAAAACCAATACCTCATTTATTTCCTAAAAATGCATAGACAATCTCAAAAATTAAGGCATGACCACTCTCTCTCGATTCAAAAATTCAATTCTACTAAACCCTTATTTTTGGGATGTTACATGAAAGGCTAGTAAAGCATTTCTTTTTAACTTTTTTACTAGTTTCTTTTGTTTTTTGATGTTTTTTGTAATGGCAAGCTTAGGCAAGAAAGTTGGGGGGAAAAAGAAAAATTGAGATTAAGATCATTGAAAATAAGGATGATAGGCTCATATAATTTTCAAAACGATGTACAGGAATTTATAAGAAAATCTCTAAGCTTTCAACTTTATGTGCTAGTGAGATTCTTTTTTTTATTTTATCACCAACTGGTAAGCCTTATTCATTTGGTCATCCTTCTATTGACTCTGTCGCTAAACAACTTTTGAAACCAAACTAACCTCTTAATGAAACCATTTATTCTCTTGTTGAGGCTTACTGTAAGGTAAGAATCAACTTGCTTGTCCAAGATTTCAATGATGTCCACCAAGAAATCTCCCTTTATTTTTATTTTGATACATCTAGTTAGTTGTGGACCTCATTGAAATCTTGGACAAGCAAGTTGGTTCTTACCTTACGGTAAGTCTCAATAGGGCAAAATTGGTTTCACTAAGAGGTCAATTTGGGTTCAAAAATCATTTAGCGACAGATTCAATAGAAGGATGGCGAAATAATAAGGCTTACCAGTTGGTGAGAAAATAATAAAAAGAATCTCGCCATGACCTAAAATGGAGAGCTCAGAGATTTTCTTATAAATTCATGTACATCATTTTGAAAATGAGATGAGCCTATCATCCTTATTTTCAAGATCTTAATATCAATTTTCTTTTTCCCCAGTTTTCTTGCCTGAGCTTTCCATTACAAAAAAGATCAAATGACAAAAGAAACTAGCAAAAAATTTTAAACTAAATGCTTTACTAGCCTTTCAGATGGTTTGGAATGAGGTTCTTCTTGGATGGAATTCATATATATAGGAAAAAAAATAAAAAAAATTAAATGCAAATAAATCAAGAAAAAGGGCTCTAAAAACCTATAAGGAAATAATGGATATAAAATTTATTGCATTGCAAATTATGGCAAATTTTAGAACATGTTAGGCCGTACTACCATTGAGAGTATGATGATGCTGTCAATAACATCTAAAATGACTTAGATTTTGCTTCTATACTTGTTTTATTTTGCTTCTTAATATTGCAATGTCTGCATTAGAGTTATATAGAAGAATAGATGAAGGAAATCATACTGTTCTAAGTTTTAAGAATTCAACTCTTAGTGTTACTACGGATTGCAATAATAACAAGTTGTTGAATGAATATTGAGCACCTAAAATTAAACAACTTCACATTGAAGAGGGTTATCCAGTTTCAAATTTTCCATAGGCAAAAACTTGATGTGGAATCTTGTAATAAGAGAGAGAGCATGTAACACCCTATACTTGGCCTAGTCGCCAAGCCCGAATATCAGGCTGCCACACCACCGTCTCAAGTCATACACAATAATTAAAGCTTATTCTAAACGAAACATATTACATTTTAGTATTCGTATAGGTTTTAAGTCAATCATACTCTCTAACATCATTGTCACACCCTAAACATAAATCAAATAGTCTTATAATAATTAAACATGCATAAGGTCCATTTAGCATAACCTCAAAACTGACTACATAAGTATTGATACTGAAGGTGATGTATCGATAAATCTCTCAAGTGGTATCGATACCTCTTGGAATACTAGTACCAAAATTGCTTATTGTTTCTCACGTAAAAACCCAAACCTCAAAAATTATCAATACCTCTACAGAAGTATCGATATTTCTACCCTAAGTATCGATACTCGTGATAGGGTATCGATACCAAATTATGTTACTAACTCCCTGCACATCTCAAAATCACAGAGGTATCATTTTTACAGTACGAATATCGATACCTCTACTCTAGACAAGAAGAATACAACATACTTGAGCATATACATCATTCCAACATGTACCAATCCATCATGCTATCATGTCGTCATCAAATAAACGTCAAAATAGCCGTAATAATAGTCTCAAACATCGAAAGTAACTCTGAATAATAATCAACATAATACGAAACAGATCTCATAAACTTAGGAAGAAATAGTCGATGAAGGCATCCAAAACATCATGGTAAATATCAGTTAAAGACCACATTGACTTATTCCCAAAACGAAAACAAATAACAATAACACCTATGAAATAATGGAAAAGGACTTGTTTGGATCACCCTTCGGAACCACACTGCTCACCCTAGAACACAATTAACCTGCAAGGGTTTTAAAAGTAGTGGGTAGGCTGTACAAGCTCAGTGAATGCCTAGAAAAACTACCGTGCAAACAATTAATCAAGCATCAATGAAACAAACATTTAACACAACCTCAATAGTTCCAACACTAGTGTCATGTTATACTTACTCGTGCATTATTTACTAGTTCTTTTACATGGTAATCATATTCACTTTTAAGTATATATCACATTACACATATAATCACATAACATTGAAGTATATATCACAATCCTCAAAAACAAGTTTATAAATAAACTGACACTTGAGCTATGAAGCATAAAATTGAACTCTATCATCACTCATCGAATACATGGATTTCCAACACATAACATAGACTCAGAGAGTTAAACATGTCTCAAAAGTGAAGCATAAAGCTAACACTCTCCTTATTTCCCCTCACATGTCCTATTGAATGGAGCTTTTCTCACTTTCCCTTATCCCTCCAACATGTCCCAAGGCCTCAATGCCCAAATCATATAACATATAAGTGAGGACTCACAATCCTATGGCATGCCAACTATATCCAATGGTTTAAAGAACTATAAGGCCAAAATATACGTTGTTACACATATATTTCTTACCGATTTTCCACCCACTATCACTACATATTTACATAATAAGCACATAATGTAACCTCTCAAACCCGACCTAAACATTAGGGTAGAATCGTGAAGGCCACATTGGACACCTTAGTGTTGAACCTATTCTATCGATAGTTTAAAATCTGCAAGTACCCTCTTTTGTAAAACAAAGGTTTCTACTGTTAACTTTGGAAAATGTCAATTTACTTAGTCCAACCAAGCTTAGGCCAAATTAGTGAATTGGGTGAGTTTTTTTTATAAAACTTTACTAATGGCGCTGCCTTTGAAAAATCATTTTGTTATCTTTTTAGCAGCGAAAATATACCATTACTAGTCAAATTATTAACTTAGCTATATATCATGTATAGTCCATTTCAATATATATATAACCGTGTATCAATACCAAATATGAGTGTCACGCATGTATGAAAAACCCCAAAAGTTTCAAACAGTCCAAAACCATAGTTTAAAGAAACTTTACAATCCAAAACCGAATAATAATACAAACAATAATAATAAAATAACTTAAAATATAAGTAAATTAAAATATTATGACGAAGTGAAGTCTGAAGTCTGCTGTATGTCTGCATGCCAATTCTGATTCTAAGTTCGATCATTAACGGAGAGGTTAAGGTAATGGGGGAACTTAACAAGCTTAGTGTGAGACTAAACAAGCAAATATTAAGCATTCATACAAGCAATTTCAAAAATATACCAATAGCATAATCAAACATTACCAATAGTAATTTCAAATGCACATGATGGTGACAAAGGCACATGTGAAATCCTAGCCATACCATCCACTACACACCACGAGTTCTCAGAACCCGTCTGCAAACTCCAACATATATGAGCAGAGCTCGATGTGGTAAAACCACCAATAATCAATAATGCAGTGAAACTGCAAAATAACAAATAATGCAATATAATCGCCAGTCCCCTCAGTACTCCAAATGCAGTGAACTGAATACAAATATATGTGGACTTAATATGCTGTCGGTGCTCCATGGAACTCCTTTGTCAACCACAAAATATCCCAACCCAATGCATATGCAATGTGTCATACAAACTCAGACATATTCATATTTTAATACTTTTCATATTTATTTGACATGTTCAACATGTCTTCAATAATCTCATACTTTCAGTAAAAAGAAACAGTGTTCCAACTTCCAATTACCATTATGATGGTATCTATCAATATCGTTTAACTTCACATACTTTACAAATTTCATTGTGCATAAATAGCAACATTTTCAATATATATCATAGAGAATCCCGTATGCATTTAAACCACACATAAAATTAATATGTTAGTAATTCATACCATTCAATCAAACATTCTCATATCACATAATACAATTATGCGTAACAATCTCAATCACACATTCATACTGTCAAACTAGCAATTTTGCCAACACATCAATCTTTTAAGGCTTGAAACGTACCTGGTTTGGCCACTCAGAGAACTAGTATTTCAGCCATTAAGCCAATCCAATTAGAAAGCTAATTTATCAAATATAATATGACAATTATCAATATAAAAAAATTTACCAGTTTAGGACCCACACCTTATTTCTCGCTTCCTCGCAGAACACTAGCGAATCTTCCAAATTTCCTTAATAAATTGTTATACGAATCTGAACTAAAATTTAGTATAAATTCAATAAATTTACCTTTATACCAGCCCCCAAATACCAACTTATGGGTTCAAAACAATTGTCGAAATTATAACTATTTTACGAATCTAAACTAGTTAGATTTCTTATATTGTTTTGATGCGAACCATACGTGTGATCGTTCTTTGGCTTTACAGTTGATTTGGAACGTTCGAGTTAGCACCTAATTCAATAATATACTAGAAAATCAGTAGCTAATAATGATTAAATTCTTTAATCTAATCAATCCATAACCTTTACCCAACAATTATGCCGAAACAACAAACTAGTTTACACTTAACTGGACTTACGCTTCCCAATTTGTTAATTCCGAATGGTCAATCGATCAATAACGTTTTTACCTAATTGAAATGGGTTTAAAGGCTGATTAGAAGGGTTAAAGAACTCAAATTAAGGCTGAAATTAAAAGGGCAAGATTTAAGAACAAAACAATTCCCTTTTTTATGCATATGGACACGCACCACCACCCATGGTGGCTAGAATTGGGGCTAAATTTTAAAACGGTTTGAGATCTAATTAAACGCTGGAATAATACCTTTAAAATCATTTAAAATACCCCAAATTCCAGATCTTTAAATGTAGGTTTTTAAATTTCAAGATTACTCAAGAAATTAAAAGAAGTAGAGATGTTACACAAGCTAATGGAGATGGGCGGCAATGACACTTTCTTAACAAGGTTGGAGTCGATCTTGGAGACTCAAGATTTGAATTTTGGGGCTGTTCTAATTGAATAAAAATGGCAGCAAGATAGGGATGGAGATAATGCTCAATCTTGAAGACAAAAAAAGAAAAATCAAACGTGAATGGTGGTGATAGGTGAGATGAAAATAATGGTGGGAGAAAGAGAAAAGAAAAAAAAAAGAATGATCAAGAGAGGCGGAAAAGGTTAGGGACGACTAAGGTAAAAGAAAAGAGAGTTAGAGGCTGATTATTTTATGTAAAAATTGTATTTATACCTAGGTTTACTAGCTTAGATAACAATACATTAAAAACAAGGGATGTTTTTGCAAAAAAATATTTATTTTGTAAAAGATGAGACTTGAACTTAAGACCTCCAACTTACTTTCAAGCTTTCACATTTAATGACTAACCATTGGGTCAACTCCCTATTTTTGATATTTTTATACATTTTTATTGAGTTTAATTTTGGGATGCTACAATTGTAACACCCCTAACCCGTATTCGTCGTCGGATTAGGGTTACGAAGCATTACCGGACATAGCATGATACAACACAAACATTTAACATTCAAATGATATGCATATTGCTTAAAATTTAATCATATAGTATCATTAAGATATGGTTGTAAATAACTTCTCTATTGTTATTACATGTACATAACTCATTTTATCATAAAACAACCGAATTATCTTAGTTAATGCATATATATAAAATACTAATACATCATAAACTTATAGTTGCATATAAAATAAATTTAATACTTGTCCATTTAAGATCAAATTATGTAAAAACGAAAAGCTTATTCATCTTTCCACATTAAAAAAGTCGTATAATGTAACTACTAAAATTTCATTTCATAACCGAAAAACCTATCATGAATTTATATAAAAAATAAAAAATGCATAATCACCACATTATAACTATTCAATACATCAACTTCAATAAGACTAAACCTAACCATTCGACTATATGTTATAATCAAATTCATTTATATCATAGACTATATAACTGAATTTAACCTATCAAATTTTACATACCATTACCGAATACAAATTAAACCTATGACCACAACAAAACATGCCCATATTAGACATAAGCATAAACCCCATTTTTATACTTGTACATGAATGCTCATACTGATCTACTTCCAAGTTTATGCTTAAATTCATTACCAAGTAACTAAGCAATTATTTTTCGAATCATGCATATAAATCATCCAATACATATCATGATATTATATGCTATCAAGAAAACAAGTATCAAATTATATTCAATGGTAAACCCATTCATTTATCGACTTAATCATATAAACTAGCAAATACATTCAACATCCACATTTAAACGTACCATATTCAAATTTTATGTTTAAATCACAAGTCCAAATCATTAGATGAATAAGCATATCAACATTCATTCACCCTTATAGTAAGACTAAAGAAACTCATTATTAACAACTACAGGTACATCTTCATACATATATACATATATACTATTATTCATACAATGCTAAACCCAAATCAAAATATGCTCTAGACATCATTCATTCAAAACCGAACACCACAAGATAACTAAGCCATTTTCGCATGGCTTTAGTTTATACACATTTGAATTTAAACAAAGTTCAAACTAGTCTATACATGCAATAATCCAAATTAAGTTTCAACTTATAAAATATTGTAGTTATTTGATAGTTTGACGAGCTTTACTGACGAATCCCCGAGCTCGTAAAATCTCCAAAATCTATAAAACAAAAGTAAACAAAAATACAAAGTAAGCTACCTTAGCTTAGTAAGTCTTAAGCAATACATAAATAAAATATGAATCATATAATTTCTTAAATAAATTTACTAAGCCACAAATACCATTTATAATACTATCAAAACGTTTATTAACCTCAAGACCTTTTATTCATAACAATTATACATGATATAAACTCACAAATTTGTACCTACCATTTGTACATAACCGAATATGTATACTCATCGAATACATATAAATATACACCTCAATATATATATATTTTATTTACAATCAATCAATGTACTTACCTAATATCAAATAAGAAATAAATAACACATACCTGATTATCATAATTTCATAATCCATTAGTTATTACATTGACAAAGAACTTACTAATCACATATTTTAAAATGATTCACTGGCATGTAGCCTGCTAGGCTTAAAGCCTAATTCAGAACACCGGCATTAGCCTGCTAGACGTAAAGTCTGAAATATTTCACCGGCATTAGCTCAAAGAATTTGTAACCTATATTCGAACCACATATATATAAAAAAATGTATACATCAAATTCGGCTCAGGAGATTTTACAATCTATGTTTGAACCACATACGTATAAGAAATTTATATATTAAATTCAACTCAAGAACTTGAATATATTTATATATATATTTATTCGAACAACATATATATGAAATTATACATCAAATTCAGCTCAAAGAAGTTAAATCTTGCATTTGATTTACATGTCTGTGCATATATTCTTCTATTAGTTTCATATCATTGAACTTAAAGTATACTTTAGCTAATATACATGTAATTTATACCTTTAATATCAACCTACCAAAATTAATTCTTATGTTTGGCTATCATGTAGAAAAATCTCAAAGTTTTATTCAATTTAAATACTTTTAGTTCCAGCTTACTAATGTATGATATATATATATATATATATATATAAATTCCAATTTGATAACGTTTAAATTGCTATTAGACTTACCTCGGATATCGACGGACACAGTCGACTACTCGGCTACTTTCGATTTCCCTCGATCTAACTCTGCTTTCTTCGTTTCTTGATCTAAACATATTCAAATTTAGCCTTTTTATTCATCAAATCATTCAATTTAATCCAAAAACACATAAATGGGAAAATTACCATTTTACCCTTGACATTTTACACTTTTTGCAATTTAGTCTCTATTGCATAAAACACAAAATACACAAAATTTGCACACTCTATGCTAGGGCCGAATGTTCATAAGCTTCATACAAGTCCCCACATTTCATTTATTTTACATTTTAGTCCCTCAAAAATTTATTTTCACAATTTAGCCTTAATTACTCAATTTCACCAAATATTCAAAGACAAAACATGTTAGAGCTGTCCATGGGCCGGGCCGGGCCCGAAAAAAATTTTCGGCCCGACTCTTAGGCCCGGGCCCGGCCTAGCCCGAAATATGGGCCTGAAATTTTGCCCAGGCCCGGCCCAGGAAAAAAAAGTAAGTCCGAGCCCGGCCCGATTTTTAATAAACACAAAAAAAATATTTTAAAAATAAAAAAATAAAAATAAAAAAAAATATTTTTAAAGTATTTTAAAATTAAAAATTAAAAAATAAAAATAAAAAAAATATATTTATTATATTCGGGCCGGGCCGGGCCGGGCCCGGGCCAAAAAAGTTGAGCCCGAGCCCGACCCATTTTTTAAACGGGCCTCATTTTTTTGCCCAAGCCCATATTTCGGGCCTATATTTTTACCCGAACCCTCCCATATTTCGGACGGGCCGTCGGGCCGGGCCGGGCTGCCCGGCCCATGGACAGGTCTAAAACATGTTAATCTTTCACATATCTTTCATATTTCATCATCAACTATCACAAAGCTCAAGTATTCATCAATGGCATATCTCAAAATCACCATTAAATTCTAAAATTAAAGTATGGGCTAGATAGAACATGAAGCAACGATCACAAAAACGTAAAAATCATCAAAAACCGAAACCGAAACATACCTTAATCAAGCTAAGGAAGTGCCGAAACTTAAGAAGCCATGGGTGGTTTCTTCCTTTTCAATATTCGGCTAACAAAGATGAACATATTCATCTTTTTATGACTTATTTTTATTATAATGTTAATATTTACCTTATTACTATATTAACCTTTTAATAATAATTATGTATAACATATATATTAAAGTTAATTTTGTCAAATGACGCCCACTATGTAACTTTTGGTCTTATTGCATCATAAATCCTCCCATTTAAAAAGACAACAACATTTAGGTGCTTTTAGATTTAACCTTTAAATTTTCATTTTACGCGATTAAGCCATTTTTATTAAATTGGACACTTAAACGACGAAATTAAAATAGGAAAAGTTCACACAATCAAATTCACACATAATAAACTGAAAAAATAATATTAAGATATTTTTCTGACTCAGATTTGTGGTCCCGAAACCACTATGTCAGATTAGGGTCAATATTGGGCTGTTACAATAACTCTACCCTCTTAAAGAAATTTCATCCTCAAAATTACCTGGTTCAAAAAAGAGGATATTGAAGCTGAATTGAGTCATCGGGTTCCGAAGTAGCCTCTTCAATGCCATGATTTCTCTACTGTACTTTAACTAGTTGAATTTGTTTTCATCTTAACACTTTGATCTCAAGTTCTAATATTCCAACCGGTTCCTCCTCAAATGACAAATCGGATCTAACCTCAATCTCCTCGACTAGAATAATATGCATGGGATTGAATCGATATCGTCTCAACAACGAGACATGAAATAAATTGTGAATAAGATCTAACTCAGGAGGCAATTTGAGTTGGTAAGGCACACGACCAACCCTCTTAAGTACTCGATAAGGACCAATAAACCGATGGCTTAACTTACCCTTTCGACCAAACCTTAAAATTTTCTTCCATGGAGTGACTTTTAGGAAAACCAAATTCCCCACATTGAACTCAATGTCTATCAAAAGTTGCCTTCAGTCTTTCTTGAATTAATTCAATCTTATCTTCGGTTTTAGTGACCAATTCTGGGCAATCAACTTTCTTTCACCCAATTTAGTCTAACATAAAGGTGAACGACACTTACGACCATAAAGAGCTTCGTAAGGTGCCATTTGGATATTTGACTAAAAATTGTTATTATTAGTGAACTCTGCCATAGTTAAATGTTCTTCCCAATTACCTTGGAAGTCGATTACACAACTCCTCAACATATTCTCCAACATCTGAATGATCCTTTCTGACTGACCATTAAATTGTGGATGAAAACTCGTACTGAAATTCAATCGAGTACCCAAAGCCTCATGCAATTTCTTCCAGAATTGAGACATGAATGTAGGATCCCAATCTAAAATAATTGATATTGGCACACCATGCAATCTCACTATCTCGGAAACATATAACTTAGCTAATTTTGGAGAGAATAATCAGTGCAAATAGGAACAAAATGGGTGGACTTAGTCAATTTGTCCACTACAACCCAAATCGAATTTTTCTTGGTAGGTGTCAAGGGAAACCCACTAACAAAATCCATTGTCACTCTCTCTCATTTCCACTATGGTATTCGAATCGGTTGGAGCAACCCTGATGGATACTAATGCTCTGCTTTAACTTGCTGGCAAGTCAAACATTTAGATACGAATTCGGTCACCTCACATTTAAGACCTGACCACCAATACACTTCCCTCAAGTCTCAATACATCTTAGTACTACCAAGATGCATATCATAAGTGCTGCTATGTGCTTCCTGAAGTATAGATTGTCTCAAATTCTGATCATTAGGCACACAATATCTCCTTCTAAAGCACAAAATTCCATTAAAGTTAATCCTAAAGTCCTCACTCCATCCATCCTCAACCTATTTAAATCGAGGTGTTAGAGTTCCATCTAAACTCTTCTTATCCTTAATTTTCTAAACCCAATGAGGCTTTAATTGCAATTCTGCCAAAATGCCACCATCATCAAAGAGACTCAAGCGAGCAAACATAGCTTTCAAGTCAGACATTGCCTTTTTGCTTAAGGCATCGACCACAAAATTGGCCTTCCCAGGATGATACTCGATTATACAGTCATAGTCCTTTAACAATTCAATCCATCTCTGTTACCTCAAATTTAGTTCCTTCTGGGTGAGGAGATATTTGAGACTCTTGTGGTCGGTGTAAATAATACACTTCTCACTATACAGGTAGTGTCTCTAAATTTTGAGAGCAAACACAATAGCTGCCAATTCCAAATAATGAGTGGGGTAATTACCTTCATGCGGCCTAAGCTATCTCGAAGCATAGGCTACCACTTTACCATCCTGCATCAAGACACAACCATGTCCAACATATGAAGCATCTCTATACACAACATACTCTTTACCGGATTCTAGTTAAATTAAAATGAGAACTTCAGTTAACACAGATTTAAACCTTTTGAATGCTATCAAGGAAAAACCTTTAACAAACCTTCGATAATACCCAACAAGGCCCAGAAAACCCAAAATTTCTAAAACATTCTTCGGTTACCTCCAATCTAGAATAGCTTCAACCTTTTTAGGATCTACACGAACACCCTCAGCAGATACCACGTGACCCAAAAACATCACTTCCTTCAACCAAAATTCACACTTATTGAGTTTAGCAAAAAGTTACTTTTCATGAAGTATCTGTAAAACCACTCTCAAATGCTCATCATGCTCGGTCTCTATCTAAGAGTACACAAGGATGTCGCCAATGAAAACCACGATGAACTAATCAAGAAAAGGTTGAAAGACACGATTCATAAGGTCCATGAAAGCCGTTGGCGCATTAGTCAACCCAAAAGGCATGACAAGGAACTCGTAATGTCCATAATGAGTCCTAAAAGCAGTTTTAGGGAAAACATATTCTTTCACTTTGAGTTGGTAATACCCAAATCTTAAGTCAATTTTGGAAAAGACAGTCGCACCACTAAACTAATCAAATAGGTCTTCAATCCTTGGTAAATGGTACTTATTCTTGATAGCTAATTTATTCAGCTACTGGTAATGAATGCACAACCATAAGGTTCCATATTTCTTTTTCACAAATAAAACCGGTGCGTCCCATGGTGAAACACTGGGTCTAATAAAACCTCTATCCAAAAGTTCTTCAAACTGTATCTTCAACTCCTTAAGCTCTTTCGGTGCATTGAGGTAGCGAAGGATGGACACCAGTGTCGTTCTCGGTAACAACTTAATTTCGATTTCCACTTCCTTCTCCGAAGGTTTCCCTAGTAGTTTCTTAGGAAATACATAGGGAAATTCCCTCACTGTATGAATACTTTCAACTAAAGGATCAATGACGCTTGCATTTCGGGCATAAGCCAAAAACCCTTCACACCCTTTTCACACAATCTTTTCTACTACTAAAGCAGAGATCACACTGGACAGATAATTTCGACGTTCCCCCACCATAATAACTTCTTTTCGAGATTCGGTCACCAAAGTCACCCTCTTTAATGCACAATTGAATAGAACTTGATGCTCAACCAACTAGTCCATTCCCAAAATTAAATCGAATTCATTAAAAGAAGTTCCATCAAATCGGTAAGAAACACCTCATTAAACCTTTAAAGGGCATCTTTGATAAATTCTATTCACAAGTGTGGAGATCCTAAGGGACTAACCATAGTTACAATATTTTCGGTTTTCTTTACCCTTATTCCCAAATTTACAGCCACATTACAAGCAACATACGAATGGGTAGATCCTATATCAATCAAAGTAAAATAAGGTATCGAGTAAATAGTGAAGGTACCTGCTATGATGTCAGTCCCATTTCTATCTTCTTGGCACTTAGTCGTGTAAACCAAAGCAGGTTGTCTTGCCTCAACTTGACTCGCACCTAGAGCAGGTTCTCTCTGACCCCGATTACTACTCCTATTTCCATTCTGGTTATAGCCCCTCTGAGCACCCAGATTACCTCTTTGATTGTGATCCCAACTGGGCCTTTATTATGAGCTAGAGCTTGCACCTGATCCTAACGACGAGGACAATCCCTAATCTTATGCTCCATTGAACCACATACCAAACAAGCACCCATCCTCCTCCAACACTCGCCCGGATAACGCCTTTGACAATACTGGCAAACCCGAATCAGCCCTTCCCTAGGGTCTACTGCTTCGCTATACTGCAGTGGTCTAACCTCTCTTGCTTGCTTAATAGGTCGCATGTTTTGGACAGTAGGCCCCGTTTCTTTTTTGGGCTGATCTCTCTGTTTCCCTTTCTTCTCGCACTCCATGCACTTAATCTCCTCAATAATCTTGGTCTTCTTAACCAAAGCATCAAATGCACGCTCTTGGTGTGGAGCCACCTGAACCTTGAGGTCATACCTTAGACCCTTCTGACAACAGAAACTCTTTTCCTACTCAGACCCCACCATACTAGGTGCATAGTGGCTCAACCTTAGAAATTTTACCTCATACTTAGAAATTGTCTTATCTCCCTGTTTAAGTTCAATAAATTCCAACCGTTGGGCCTCCACATAGTGAGGGCCCATATACTTGCCTTGAATGGCCTTCTAGAACTAAGCCTAATCAATACGTTCTGGCAGCGTACCTCTAATCACTGATTGCCACCATCGATATGCCTCATCCCTTAACAAAGACACAACACCTTTAGGTTTCTGCTTAGGAGTGCAGTCCAAGTCCTCCAAAATCCATTCAGTGACCTAAAAAATATCCCTAAGCAATTCTACCCCACTAGAGTGGAGCCTCTCAGCAATCGTCCCACGACTAACATCTCCTATTGGATTCCCAGAAACCCTATTCAAGGCCCTCAATAAAGCCTAAGTTACTGGATCATTCTTAACATAGTCATCACTAATATTCCCATTTTCTTTATTCCTACCTTCATTAGTGGGTTCACCGTTAACCTCATTCTATTCATTATCTTGTTTTGGCCATAATGATGTAGCCAACTCAACTGGAGCCTTTAGAGATCGCCTCCTACGACCTCTTCTATCATGAGTTATCATTCCACGTGCACTCATTTCTATGTTTTATGAATCTATGATTTTCAAGTAAGAGCTTTTAGTACTTTGTTTAGTTTTTTACGCATTCACATTTTATAATTCTTTCATTAAAATTTTATGCAATAGCCTCTATACAATTACTAAAGTTCCGTTACTATTTCTATGGACTTGGAATTAGACCTTTAGACTTCGTCATTCCCTGCAAAAAAATACTTTCAAAATTTTGTGGTTTGTTTTTCCCTAAAATTTTCCCTTTTCATGTATGCATGCATGCAGACTTACTTAAAAAGATTTAAAAACTCAATCTAAGGTTTTAAACCAAGACTCTGATACCACTAAATGTAACCTCCCAAACCTGACTTAGACATTATGGTCGAATCATGAAGGCCACATTGGACACCTTAGTGTTGAACCTACTCTATCGATAGTTTAAAACCTACAAGTACCCTCTTTTGTAAAATCAAGGTTTCTACTGTTAAGTTTGGCAAACATCCATTTACTTAGTCCAACCAAGCTTAGGTCAAATTAGTGAATTGAATGAGTTTTTATAAAACCTTGCTGACAATGTTGCCATTGAAAACTCATTTTGTTATCTTCTTAGCAGCGGAAATGTATCATTACTAGTCAAATTATTAACTTAGCCATATATCATGCATAGTCCATTTCAATATATATATATATAGAATCGTGTATTTATACCAAATATTAGTGTCACGGATGCATGAAAAACCCCAAAAGTCACAAACAGTCCCAAACCACAGCTTAAAGAAACTTTACAATCCAAAATCGAATAACAATAATATTAACAATAATAATAAAATAACTTAAAAATATAAGTAAATTAAAATATTATGATGAAGTGAAGTCCGAAGTCCACCATACGTCCGCATGCCAAATCCGATCCAAAGTTTGATCATTACCTAAGAAGGATCCAAAGTTTGATCATTACCTAAGAAGTTAAGGTAATGGGGTGAGCTTAACAAGCTCAGTGTGAGACTAAACAAGCAAGTATTAAGCATTTATGCAAGCAATTTCATAGAGATACCAATATCACAATCAAACATTATCAATAGTAATTTCAAATGCACAATATCGTGACAAATGCACATGTGAGATCCTACCCATACCATCTGCCCGCTACACACCACGATTTCCTCAAAACCCATCTGCCAAACTGTAAACAGAAAAAAAATAAGATTTTTCCTATGTAATTTATCACCTATTTAATTAAATTCGTTGTTAAAACTAAGTAACTGTTTAATAGATTAATGAAATATGTGAAAATATGAAATTAAGACATAGAAATTATTAAAATGTGATTTTATGCTTTATTATATAGTTTTCATGCAATAAATGCCTTATTTTATATTAATTTGAATATATTATATTTTTTAAGACATAAAGTGGGCTATGCATTATTAAATTAAATAGTAAAATATAAAATTATATTTAATAATTTATTTTAAAATATTTCATTAATAATTTGAGTTGTTGATTAATTAATTAAATTGGATAAATTTTATTCTTCGGTCCTCTAACTTGTTGATTTATTCTGGATAGTCTGATAGCTTTGTTGGATTACAAAATCGTCAAAATTAGAGACCAAGTCAACCCAAAATTTGGCTGCACATGGTTGTCCATAAACCACTAGTGGTTTAATTGCACAAGGTCCTTGAAGAGTTGAAGAAATTAGAGATTCACTTGAAGATTTGCACTTGATTGAGTCTCAGTCCTGAGTTGTTGTGGCACTCAAATTGACCAAAAATTAAGGAAAAATCAGCTGAACTTACTAAAATTATGGCCGACCACTCATGGAAGATGCTTCAAAAGATAGGAACTCTTATTTTTAGCAACTATCTCTCACCTCACCTATAAATAAGACCCTCTCATTCCTTCATTTATCATCCCTCAATCATCCATCAAGCATCATTCTCTCTTTTTCTCTTAGCCTTTTCCATTCCCATGCTTAGCATCATCTCTTCATAGAGATTTTAGCAATTAAGCCTCTTAAAGAACCCTTGGTCGACCACCTTGGAGAACCATCAGCAAAGGAGCAAAGCAAAGGAAAGAAGGAGTTTCATCAGTCAGCGTCTTGGGTAACAGCCACTCTGTGACCCCTACAATCTTTCCTGGGAATTAATTTAATGTAATTTGTTAAAAAGAAATTTTCTAATTAAGACTTAAATTTTTTTAATTTCATTTGTTCTGTTTAAATTTTTATGTTAATAAAGGGGGTAAAATTTGGCCCAAGTACTAATCAATTTTTTTAGTAAGATACAATCTGAGTTTGAGGCCCAAAACAACAAAAAAGAGGGAAAAATCCATGCCTTGCCATCACACCCATTGCTTGCCGCCCAAGTAACCCTAATGCAGCTAAATTTTTGTTACATGTTGCCCTAATTTTTCCCTATATAAACCCCTTTCCATTCTACTAATTTTCATAACTCTCAAAGCAATTTGCTTACAACCTAAAAAAAATCCCTAAATCCCCCTTTTGTGCCGTAACCTTAAATCTCGAAAGAAACCCTAATTCTCTTCCCTTTTTGCTAGAATTCCCTATTGCCGCCATAAAGAGATTGCTGAAGCACCGCCGTTGCCATCACACGTCGTCGTTGCTACCGCACCATCCTTGCTGTCGCAAGATCTTTTGTCGTAACAAGTTCTACACACTTTGCCGTTTTCTCTTTTCTCTTTTGTGAAGAAACTTTGTCGAATTTTTGAGATAAGATACCATGTCTCGCAAAAGAACCAGATCTTCAAATACTACCTTAAAAACCCGATTTTGATCGATGAAGAAGTGAAAGAGAGATTTGATTCAATCTTCAAGCATCAACCTATGATGTCGGAAAATGTTTTGACTTGAAGAGTAATGATTTGATGGTTGTTCCTATACCGATTAGAAAGGAAATCAATGCTTTCAAGTGGGAACGATTTTGTGATGCTCGTTCACTTCCCGATGATGAACTAGTTCAAGAATTCTATGCTAGTTTGGCTACGCAAGATGCTACTGAAATCATTGTTCAAATGTACCTCTTACTTCTAAGTCCATCAATGATTTGTTTAATTTACCTGATGTTGAAGAATATGAGTACTACCCTATGATGAACAATATCACTTGGGATTTTCTTCAAAAAGTGCTTGATGTTGTGATAAATCTGGGATCCCAATGGATTATAAGAAAGTATGGGAGCCATTCTTGTCGAAGAGAATACTTAAAACCAGTAGCAAAGGTATGATTTTATTTCGTTCGCTACAGTTTTATGCCTATCTCACATAGTTCCACCATCTCGATGGAACGGATGCTTTTGTTATATGCAATTTTGACAGAAATGTCCATTAATGTTGGGAAAATTATCCTTAAGGAGATTCACGATTGTGCTAAAATGAAGGTAGGAAGTGCTTATTTCCCATCACTAATCACTTCACTTTGATTAAAGGTCCGTGTTAAAACATAAGCAAATTTGAAGGGACGAAATGTTCAAGGATGCATTAAAAATTATGATTTTGAAAGATTAGTAGAAAGGGTGCATTAACTGAATCAAGGCAAGAAAAAATAGCCAACTGAGCCGGATACAGAGGAGTCAACAGATGGAACTGAAACTGAAGCTAATTCAGTCACAGACACTAAAGAGGAAGAATCTGATAAGGAACCGAAATTCCTGAACCAAGGGTTGAGCCAGAAGAAGAACCAGTCAAGCTAAATATTGAACCTGAATATACAACTCCCATGCCGACTTCTGCAAGTACTTCAAGGAAATTGGAGTTGTCAATTTTGATAGATATGTGTAAGTTCATGCACAATCAACAACAAACTTACTGGAAATATGCAAAAATTAGAGATGACTCAATTCGAAATACTTTTAAGAATATCTCTAATACTTTTGTTCCTGAGTTTCCAGATGCTATCTTTGAGACATGGACAGAAGATACTGACGATGCTAGCGGAGATGGAGCTAAAGAAGACAAGGGGAATAAGTCAGAAACATAAAAGAGGGGATTCTTGTCCTGTTGTGTATTTAATTATTTTTAGGTCTTTAGGAATTTAGTTCTTTCGTAATTAGGATTTAATTTCTGCAAGATAAAACACAGCAAGCATGAACAAACTTAGCACTTCTTTAGAAAGAATAAGACTAAGTGATGTGGTAATGGGAATGAACATGTCTAGGATTGGGTTATTAGGGAAGACTTGGTACTTAAGTAGTCTTAATGACTCACCTCTCTTTCTTTACAACCCTACCTAGTGTTCAGTTTTTATTCAGTACTTTGTTCTTACAATGATGACATTGCTTCTTTTTAAAGGGGGTAAGGGAAATAAATTGCTCAAACTTTTAATTTTTTCAAGTATGTTTTAATCATTTCTTTCATAAGTATGTTTTAATAAATGAATGTTTAGAGATATTCTTGTTACTGAGATAGTTTGTATGCAAGTATGAATGATGTATCTTAATTAATTTTGTGTACCTATATTAACTAAAGTTGTCTTGGGAATCAACATTTGAGGAAATTTTCATAAAGATGTATGTGCTCATGCCAAAAAACAAAAGCGAAGAAAAGTTCGCTCAGCCTCCAAAAAGGAAAAATGTATGAGCTTGAGTTCAAAATAAGTTTGAGGGTGTTCCAAAGGTTCACTTAAAGAAAAAGGTTGTATTATGAAAAAACTAAGACAAAGTTAAAGGTTAAGATTTTTAAACCTAGCCCCATTACAACCTTATAAAAGACCTATTAATTTGATAATTATGTCACCTACATTAGTGGAGAGGAAGTCCTAAGTTCAACATATGAAGATCATAAATAAGCCTTGTGATTGTTTGCTTGATTGATAGGAAATTATGTTGAATGAAGAATGTTATCTATGGCTGTGACATACATGCAAACTATGATTCATGTTGGCCTATTTTGAAGCTTTGTATAATCTTAAGGAATGTTTGCATATGAATTACTTGTTAATAAAGAAGATCGATAAGCATGAAGTTATTAATGCATGATAATGGGACAAAGATTGATGCTGCTTACACAAATAGCAATTTTGCCTTAGCAAGACCTTTTGCTGTGCATAAACATTACTCGGGACAAGCAATGATTTAATTTTGGGGGTGTGTAAACGGAAAAATATATAGGATTTTTCCTATGTAATTTATCACCTTTTTACTTAAATCCGTTGTTAAAACTAAGTAATTGTTTAATAAATTAATGAAATATATGAAAATATGAAATTAGGACATAGAAATTATTAAAATGTGATTTTATGCTTTATTATATAGTTATCATGCAATAAATGGCTTATTTTATATTAATTTGAATATATTATATTTTTTAAGACATAAAGTGAGCCATGCATGATTAAATTAAATAATAAAATATAAAATCATATTTAAAATTCATTTTAAAATATTTCATTAATAATTTGGGTTCTTGATTAATTAATCAAATTGGATAAATTTTATTCTTTGGTCCTCTAACTTGTTGATTTATTCTAGACAGGTCTGATAGCTTTGTTGGATTACAAAATCGTCCAAATTGGAGACCAAGTCAACCCAAAATTCAGCTGCACATGGCTGTTCATAAACCAGTTTTTGGTTTAATTGCACAAGGTCCTTGAAGAGTTGAAGAAATTAGAGATTTACCTGAAGATTTGCACTTGACCGAGTCTCAGTCCTGAGTTGTTGTGGCACTCAAATTGGCAAAAAATCAAAGAAAAATTAGCTCAACTTACTAAAATTATGGCCGGCCATCCATGGAAGATGCTTCAAAAGATGGAAACTCCTATTTTTAGCAAACTATCTCTCTTTCCTCACCTATAAATAAGACCCTCTCATTCCTTCATTCATCATCCTTCAAGCATCCATCAAGCATCATTCTCTCTTTTTCTCTTAGCATTTTCCATTCCCACGCTTAGCATCATCCTTCAAGCATCCATCAAGCATCACTCTCTCTTTTTCTCTTAGCATTTTCCATTCCCACGCTTAGCATCATCTCTTCATAGAGATTTTAGCAATTAAGCCTCTTAAAGAACCCTTGGTCGACCACCTTGGAGAACCATCAGCAAAGGAGCAAAGCAAAGGAACGAAGGAGTTTCGTCAGTCAGAGTCTTGGGTGACAGCCACTCTGAATTGGGTTTGATCATTCTTTTTTTTTTAACTTAATGCAAAGATGTTTGCTATGTGTTCTTTGTTCTTGTTTACAACAATGTTAGCTTAATTTTATTTAAGCTAGGATGATTGCTTTGATTAAATAATATCTATTTGATTGATACTTATAATATTTGTGCCTCAATCAATCATGTTTTCAATTAAAATCAAGTCTGTATTTCATTCATACGTGACTGAAATTTACCTAAATTAGCTGAGCGATCCTAACCAGACGACAGCTAATGGACGCATAATTGAAATGTGCATGCTCAATTTAGATCCTAACATGATTTAATTGTAGGTTGCATAACAATTCTAACCAAGCTTTGTTATCTGCGTAGTTTTTAGATTTGTGTGATTAAATTGTTTCAAACCTAACACGTCCCTGTCACCTTACACGAATGCTAAGAAACCCTTAGTAAATAAGGATCAGTAAAATGCGTATTTACTAAGTAAAGGATTTCGAAAGGACCTAATGTGGTTTCCAAACTCATAAAAGATCGAGTTGCCATGGAATGTTTTTCGAATGTTATTAAGCATGTTGATAATAAATTGAGTTTAATTAAAGTAATTGTCCTAGTTTATTTATGATATAATCCTTGTAAATTGTGTTTAATTTTACTAAAATCTATTTCAATCATATATTTTGCATACTTAGGATAATTGGCATTAGGGATCATTGCATTTAGTTTAATATATTTTAATCACCACTTCTCAACTATATTGTGTTTTTATTTACCAAATTGTTAATATAATTTTAAAAATTAAGTGACTCAGCACAAGTACAATCCCTGTGGAGACGTTAACTCGATACTTACTTATTACTTGATAACGATTGTGTACACTTGCACAAACCTAAGCGTTACACAAAATCAAACATATATGAGTAGAGCTCGATGTGGTAAAACCACCAATAATCAATAATGCAATGAAACTGCTAAATAAAAAATAATGCAATATAATCGCTAGTCCCCTCAGAACTCCAAATACAATGCACTGACTATGAATATATGCGAACTTAATATGCCACCGGTACTCCTCGAAACTCCTCCATCAACCACAAAATATCCCAACCCAATGCATATGCAATATGTCAGACAAATTCATACATATTCATATTTCAATACTTTTCATATTTATTTGACATGTAACGCCCCAAAATTTGGGCCAAGAAGTATTGGGCCTTAAGCAAGGGAATAGTGAGGAATTTGTGCACAAACATCTGTCTGCTTTAGTGGTTAAGGGTCCTGAGAGGAGCTGGAAAAGTCTTGGGTTCAAACCTGGGCTTTAGCAAAAAATTTGGTTTTAAGAGGATAAAACCCTAGGTGCTTGGATGTAGGCCTTTTAAATTATTGTGTTTAAAAAATGTCATAAGGAAGCATGTGGTCTAGTGGTTGTGGTGTCATTAAGGTTGCAAGGGAGCTTGGGTTCAAGTCTTGGCTCTTGCAATTTATTCTGGTTTTTCTTTTAAAGGAACTTGGACTTTGGCCTTTAGACCATTTAATTATTTGAAGATAAAATGTGTCACAAAAGAGCTTGTGGCAAGGAGGCAAGTGGTTTCTTGAGCTATTCAGGGGGCTTGGGTTTGAATCCTATTGTAAGTAAAAAGGATAATTATTTTGCTAATATGAGGCAGCAGGAGTTTAAGGTGGTTTCGAACTCTGTAAGGTGACGTTTGAATTGGTCTTGGATGGAATTGTGGAGCAAATCAAGGAGGAGATTGGGGAGAAAATCAAGGAATTCAAATTGGGGAGAGTTGTAGTTGATTGGGAAAGCTTGTGTATGCAAATTTCGGCTAGGTGTCTCTTTTGTGGGATTTTTGGCAATTTGATAGCATTTTTGGGGTATTATTCTGGTGTCAGTTTCTAGTTTTGGGTGTTGTGTCAACTAGTCTTGGTTTTCCTGAGTATCGAATTTTCCTGCTTTCTCCTCTTTTACGATTTCGTGCTCTACCTTTGTGATCAAAATTGCTGATATTTCCTTTTTTTCTACATTTGCCGAATAGGTAAATTTTTTTGTCTCATTTTTCTTTCTCTGGCGAACACCATATTCTGTTTTCTCTACTCTCCTAACAGTGCCGCATGCACTTCTCTTCTCTCTTCCCTCCATTCTTCTATTTTCTTTCAAAGCTGAACCTACTCAGCATTTTCTTCTTCTCTGCTTCCCACTCTCCCCATCCTAATCGATTTCTTCAAGGCTCTTTTGTGTACTTTCAGTTACCATCCTTTCTGTATTGTGCTTGCCAAATATACCTAAGCTTTTCTAACCGATTTCATCATCATCGATTCTTTAGTATGTAGAGGCGTTCCAAATCTTCCTTTCACCAATCGTTTGATCGTTGGGATGATCATCAAGAACGTGGAATCATGCATTGGCCAAGAATCTTAGAAGAGTAGGCCATATTTCTTATACTCGTGGTTAGTGCCAAGAGGTGTTTCGCTAGCTTTTGCGAAAGGTGTGTAATCACACTGTCTCTTCATTGAATCGACAAAAGCCGAAGAGCCAGAAATACAGCAATTGAGGCCGCATGGGCGTGCGAACACTCGTGTGGTGAACCGAGCCCACGAATATAGGTGTTAGACTGTTGAGGCCACCACGAGCGTTCTAATGCTCTTGGGCCGTTATGGGCCTCGTTGGGCAGAATTGGGTCGTGTGGGCCTAAACACGGATAAAATCCACGTTAAGTGGAAAATATTGGATTAGGCTATGTAGTTCGCATAGTCGTGACTGAATTTGGGCTAAATGGGCCACAAGAGTGTGTGGACCCACTGGGGCTGAATATGGGCATTGGGCCCATTTACACAGTTATGACCATTTAGGTTACCTGAGTCGCTCAAGGCGACTGCGGACCTTCTGAGAGGTCGATATCTGCATAAAAACCCACGTAGGGTAAAATGATCGAAATACCCTCGATGGGTAAAATTATCGAAATAGCCTAAATAGGTAAAATTATCGAAATACCCCCGCAGGGTAAAATGACCGAAATACCTTCGATGGGTAAAATTATCGAAATACCCATATAGGGTAAAATAACCGTTATACCCTTAGAAGATGAAATGACTGCTATGGCATTATGCTATGTCTGACCGTTTTGCTTTATGATATTTATATGACTGTTATTGAGTATGACATACTGCATACACGACATACTGCATGGGGCTAGGATCTTGTATTAGAGGAAGTGATTGATATGTGAGGGTCGCATAGGTTGCATGAGACGACTATGGACCCACTGATGGCTTTTAGCCGATTATGTGATTTGCAGCTCTGCTGCAATATTGGTTAGTGCCGCAACTGGTGCTACATAAGGAGTGTCGAGATGGGTAGGTTTATTTAATCCCCATAGGAATGCAGGGTTGGACAGGAGATGGAGTGCAGGGTTGGTATGGGTATTTATGCATTGCATATACTGATTCTGATATTTAGATGGGCTTAGGCCCAGATATATGTGTTATGTGCCATTTGATATGGGCTTAGGCCTAATCGAGGCTGATGGGGGCCAAGGCCATTTGCCACCATTACCGTATTGAGCTAAGGCCTACACTGATACTGTTACTGTTAATGGATCAGGCCTAGACTGATTCCGTTTCTTTAATAAGGGGATTACACACTGAGTTTTCATAAAATCAGCCCGTTTTTAACCTTTTAGGTAATCCCCAACGTTAGACGGTTCAGAGTTCCGAGGGACTCGGAGAGGGCCACACAATTGCACTTGTTTTATTCTATTTTGGTCATTACTTAAGGAATTTGATTTTTATTCGGGTTGTAATAAGGCTACTATAATTTCTGGATTTTAAATTTGGGATTTGATGTGATTGTGATTAATATCTGCTAGAAGTAGAACACGATTTTTCAAAACCATAACTATTTTCTAACATTACGTTTCCGCACCTCAATTTTTAAATATCACATTTTCGTAGATCATTTGCTTTAAATTAAGCTTTCGCAATAATAAGGTTTTGAAGGTAATAACTTTTTAATAAACCTCGATTGAAAATAGACAAATGCAAACTGAGGTTTTATACAAATTTTTAAATGGCAAGAAGGGTTTTTAATGGAAACATGGTTTTCGAAAAACACTTCAATGTGACATGCCAGATTCGGCCCTAACTTCTAGGCCAGATTTGGGGTGTTACATGACATGTTCAACATGTCCTCAATAATCACATACTTTTGGTAAAAGGAAACAATGTACCAACTTCCAAATTACCATTATGATAGTATCTATCAATATCGTTTAACTTCACATACATTACAAATTTCATTGTGCATAAATAACAACCTTTTGGTGTTTTAGGATTGTATTAAAATTTTGTTAAGAAATTTTGGTGTTTGCATGATTAATTATATGAAAAGGACTAAATTGTAAAAAGTGTAAAACTAGAGTTATATTAGTTTAAAAGGGTCAAATGGCTATGAAACTTTAAAGTGAATAGATTTAAATGGTAGTTATACCATTCATAAATCTAGTGGAAAATTATGGACACAAATTAAGTGATTTTTAAAGTTAATAAGCAAGGTTAATAAGGTAATTTAATAATTATGTAATTGTAAAATAAAGTAAAACTAGTATCATCTTCTACATTTGTTTCTTCCACCAAATTTGAATAGAAAAATAGCCATTTTTAGGGCTTTGAGGTTCGGCTAGCTTTGGTGTATGCAGGGAAGTGATTTCGAGCCCCGTTTCTAATGATTTTTATATTTTTGAGGTTATTTTAGCTTAATCTAGCTAGCCCGGGGATCAATTTGTAAAATTTTTAAATATTGAGGGGTATGACATGAATGTTATTGTATGATTCTTGATGTTAAATGGTAGATTATGAATCCTTGTTGTTAAATAACAAGTTCTGTAAAGTGATTTTTGATGAAATTTGTATTTAGGGATTGATTTGTAAAAATGGTAAAAGTTCATGGAAAATTTATGAAATGATGGTTTGTATGAGTTGAAATAAGTCCCTAATAAATTTGGTTATCTTGAATTGGGGATTAAAATGCTTAGATTTCAATTTATGAGCTTAAGGATTAAATTGTGAAAAGCTAAAATGTTAGGGGCAAAATAGTTATTTTTATAAATATGAACTATGAACTAATTTGAATACTAGAAGTATTAAATGGATTGAATTTGTCTATTTAGATCAAGATAGACCACGTACAGACCTAGATCAAAGAAAATCAAAAGCTACGAAATAATTCGTTTAACTTCTACACCCTAGTTGTCAAGGTAAGTTCGTATGAATGGTTGTTATATTCATGTTATTCAAATGTATGTTATTATGTATTCATAATGTAATTGAATGATGTATATCCAAATCAATGCTATGACGGTTATTTAGTCCCTGTTGAACCTTTTAGAATTCATAGGATATAAATGACAAGTCATTAGGGATTTTATGTTTTGGGTGTTGGTCTTGAATGTCCTACCGATGGCTAAGGTCATGCATTTGTTGTGGATACTCCATAGCTCGTGTGAGCAGCATTGTGTAGCTTACATTCTGACCCACAGCTCGTATGAGCAATGATGTAAAGGAAATGTTACATTTATATGTTTAAGCACACTTTGTGTGAGCTTTCCCGAGTATCCAATGGTATTCTAGATGGTTCAACGAGCAAGAAAAGGGATTGAAATGATAAGTTTTCAAGTGAAATTGTGCATATGCTCATGAAAAGGATGTATGAATCAAATAATGTATTTCCATATGAAAATGACTTATCATGTGGTTAATCCAAATGAGTTTTGTATAAATGAACTAACTTGTGTATTGATGATGATGTATAAGCTTGTGCAAAGCTTGTGGTTTGGGTTATATTATGCTTATACATGTTATATAATTGAAATGGTAAGTTATGTTTTATTTTCTATGAACTTAATAAGCATTAAGTGCTTATGTAGTTTCTTTCCTATGTTTTATAGTTTATCGGAAGCTCGATCAGTTTGGAAGCTCGTAAGAGATCTATCACACTATCCAACATAAATATCGATAGTTTTTGAATGTTTTGGCCAATGTTATAATGACATGTATAGGCGCACTTATAATAATGTTTAGTTGAATGTTTGATGGATGATTTAGTATGTATAAGTTATGTAAGTTATCTTGATTGGTAACATTTGACACCTTGTTGGATTGTGTCATTTTGGTTAACTTATGATACATGTTTGGAATGGCTCATATTGTATGTTTTGAAATGGTATCATAATGGTCATTGTGTGGCATGTTTGGTAAGTTTTGAACTAGTAATTGAAGATTGAAATGTGGTAAAATATTCAAGTTTAGGTAAGTGTTGTTGTATGTGTTTGAGGTGCCTTTGAATGACATATTGGTTAGTTGAATTAGGACTTTTGGAATGGCAAATATATGTATGTTTAGGTATGGTTTGATGCCTTATAGATGTGCACAAATTGTTCAAGTGATTATGCATGAATTGGTGTTGGAAATGGCTTGTTTTGGGTGAATTTTAGGTCCACACGGCCTGGCGACACGGTTGTGTGTCTCTTGAAGGTTCCTTTTTATGCAAGTCAGTGAGTTACACAGCCTACCACACGGCCTGGCACAGGGTGTGTGGGGAAATTTCAAGAGTTACATGGCCTGACACACGAGCATGTGACATGGTAGTGTGACCCTACTCAGAGAGTTACACTGGTAAGGACACGAGCTAGGACACAACCATGTGTCCCTAGTTCGAAGGTTACATAGCCTGAGACATGGGCATGTGTCTCAGCTGTGTGAGGCACACAGCCTGGACACACGGACATGTGACCCATGTGCTCAAAATTTTTGAACTTTTCTTAGACTTTCCAAATGTTTTCAATTTTGTCCCGGATTATTTATAAGTTATTTCTAGGGCCTCGAGGGCTAGATTTAGGGATGATATGTATGAGAATGATTGGTTTATACTGTATATATGCTAGTTAATGAAATGTATGTTTAAATTTTCCATTTCTACGATAATGCTCCATAACCCTAATCTGACAATGGATACGAGTTAGGGGTGTTACACTTACCCTTCCCAACTTATGAGTTCCGAATGGCCAATTGATCAATAACGTTTCTCGCTAATTGAAATGGGTTTAAAGGCTGATTAGAAGGGTTAAAGAACTCAAACTAAGGCTGAATAAATGGGCAAGATTCAAGAAACAAAACAACCCCCCTTTTCTACACATATGCACACGCACCACTACCAATGATGGGTAGAATTTGGGCTAAATTTTAAAACGATTTGAGATCTAATTAAAAGCTTGAAAAATAACTTTAAAAACATTTAAAATCCCCCAAATTCCAAATCTAGAAATTTAGGTTTTTAAATTGCAAGATTACCCAAGAAATTAAAAGAAATAGAGATGTTACACAAGCTAACAGAGATGTGCGGCAATGACACTTTCTTGGTAATGTTGGAGTTGATCTTGGACACTCAAGATTTCAATTTTGGGGCTACTCTAATTGAATAAAAATGGCAGCAAGACAGTGATACATGTAAGAATGAGGTGAAATTTATTAGATTCCAATCATCAAAACTGCCAATTTTCAGGCTTAGGAAATCAGCAGACTTGCGACAAATTTTTGGAAGGGATCCTGGCATTTTTGGGTTGAGATGTCTCATGGTGTTTGAAAATCTATCTCTTAGTTTTGAAACGTATTTTGAATCATTCGATTTTGAGTTTGGGAGCTCAAATTATGACTGTTTTAGTGAAAACTGCGCGAGCAGAATTTCTAAACGGGATTACGATTGGAATTACGAATTTAAGACTTTTAATTCGAGTTTAAATCATATTGGGTTCGGGTTTTAGAATTAATTTTTATTATATATGAGCCCAATATTATATTTGTGAGATCTTGTTATTTTATTATTATTTTATTCCAAACTTTTTATAATTATTAAGTATTTTAATTTATTTAGGAGTTTTATGTTAACAAGAAAATTTAGTTTAAAACTACTTCTTGTTTAGATTAAATTAGAGTTCTAGTATACTTAAGAGTTTTATTTAGATATATTTAGCTAGCCTATATATAGGCCTTTGCATTGTACACAATTCATTAAATTCATTATTATTCTATTTCTCTTCTAATTAATAAATTCTCTTTGAGTTTTTCTTTTCAAGAATTTCTCTTGAGTTTCATTTAGAAGAGTTTTAAAAATCTTTTTAGATTGTGGGGATCATCTTCAAACTTTTTATTTCCAAGGTTTCTATCTTGGAGGGGAAATTAGAGCCACTTGAAAGGGGTTGTGGATTCTTCGTGTTTCCAAGGCTTCTTAGGACTTCTACACGCCACGTTCTATCTTTCCATTTATCTTCTTTATTTGCTTTCTTAATCTTTTATTTATTATTTTATTTTAGTTATTTATTTTAATTGTTTTATCTGACTTGGATTTAATTTCGTTTCAGGTTGTGTTAAAATCCAAGTTTCTTTTCAAACATCTAGAGCCCTAAGTCAAATCTGCGACTTTGACAAACTTTACGATCTACTTTCGCATTCGTCCTTCTCATGCTTTATTATTTTGTATCAGATTTGGGCGTTTTAGGTGTTCTTTTTATTTTTTAAATTGATTTATAGAAAAGCCTCAAAATAATTTTTTTTACCCCAACAGTTTTCGAAATTTTTTTTTTCAATGCGTAAACAATTTTAAATTAATCTAAAATTTTACATACTATTTCTTAGCACTATTTTAGAGTATAAAAAATATTTCCCACAAAAAAGTGATAAAAAAGTACAAAAAAATAAAATACAAAAATAAATAATATTCTATGGGTTGAACATTGTGCCGAAACTTTCTAGATTAGATCTACATTATTTGAGGAGGCTTCAATTTAAATTTTGTGATTTTTGGAAATCAGGAACACGTGAAACAAGGTTTGTTAAGTTGCTTCGTAATTTTTCAAGTTTTTGGGTTTCAGCAATTTTTATTGACTCTTAGTGTAACATCCCGAATTTTGGGCCTAGAAAACAGTTAGGAGACTGCACATAAATATTTAGTTGTGCAAAAAAGTGACACTAATTGCTTGTTTGCTTTAATGGCTAAGTGTTTTGGGTGTGCGGGGAGTGTTTGAGAAGCATGGGTTCAAGTCTTGGCTTTTGTAGAATTTTTTAGTTTTTCCCTTAAATGAATCTGGACACTGGCATATAGGCCATATAAATAATAGTGTTTTCTTTATGACACAAGAGAGCCTGTGGTTTGGTGGCAAGGTGGCATGTTGTGTAACTATAAGGTCTAAGGTTCAAGTCTTGGGTTGCGCAATGGAGTATTTATTTTGCTGCTTGAGCTGGGTAGGTGGTGGAGTTGGACTGAGATACTGCTTAAAGGAGTTTGAACTGGTCATGGAGGGAGTTGAGGAGGATTTGATGGAGAAAATCAAGGAGGGATGAGGGGAGAGAATTTAGGAATTTGAGTAGAGGGGGAAGTGTGTACCGTTTGGGGTAGTTGAAGTCATAGGAATTCGACTAGTGGGAATTGTTGGTCATTTTCGGCTTTTGAAAGAATTCCTTACGGTAGCTCTGCTGACTTTGGTCTAAAAATACTCAGTTTTGGGTTAGTTTTCGTGTTCTCCTTTTTGTTTTTGTTGCCGACTTTTGCCGGGTTTTTGAGAAATACCTCTCGGGCTTGTCCTATTCTGGTTTTTCTTTCCTCTTTCCCCTTTTTTCTTTGCCAAATCCTCCCTTCCCTATCTTTTTCTTCTTTTTCTTTCCCTCTTCTTTTCTTTGCTGTTGACTGAATATTGGAGTTCCTCCCCTGTCGATAGCTTTTTCCTCTTGTTTCTCCTGTTGCCGAATTCTCTCTTCTCATCTCTTCCCCTCTCTTTTCATCTTCTCCTCTTCATTCTAGTGCTACAAGAGTTGTTGGCTATCGGTTATCCTCGAGGAGTGGTGCAGTGTAAGCGTTGTAAAGTCGTAAAAATCACTCTCTCATCCTTCGATCAAGATATCTGTAGCAAAATTGAAGTCAGTCGACATCGGTTGTAAAAGTGGGCTAAGCCAGTTTTGTTAGTCAAGATTTTGGGGTGCTCGCAGATCTTAGTGCGATTTCACAAGCAAGTGTGTAACCACGCCCTCTCAACTGCAAATCGACAAAAGCCGAAAAGTCAAAAAGGACGGCGTTGAGACCATATGAGCGTGTGAATGCTCGTGTGGTAAACTGAACCCACGAAACATGGTGTTGGACTGTAGAGGCCTCCATGAGTGTTTTCATGGGCTTAAGTTGAAATAGGCCACAAATGATCAAAATACCCTCAAAGGGTAAAATGATCGAAATACCCTCAAATGGTAAAATGACTAAAATACCCTCAAAAGGTAAAATGACCGAAATACCCTTGAAGTGCAAAATAACCGAATTACCCTTGAAGGGTAAAATGACCAAAATACCATCGAAGGTTAAAATGACCGAAATAACCCCGAAGGGTAAAATGACTGAAATACCCCCGAAGGGTAAAATAACCAAAATACCCTCGAAGGGTAAAATGACCGAAATACCCCTAAAAGGTAAAATGACCGAAATACTCCCAAAGGGTAAAATGCCTGAAATACCCCCAAAGTGTAAAATGAACGAAATACCCCCATATGGTAAAATGACTGTTATACCCGTAGGAGTTAAAATATGTGTATGACCGATCTGCTCTATGATATATATACATGACTGTTACTGAATATGACATACTGCATACACATATGATTTATGACATGACATACTGTATGGGGTTGGGATTCTAATATAGGGGAAGTATAGTATATTGGTGGCTTTGCCACATATACTGTTACTGTCAGCTTTGCTGCGATATTGGTGTGTTGGCTAGGTGGGTCGATTTTATCCCCACATGGTGTGTTGGTGGTACGGAGTGGTGTGTTAGCTGGATTGGGATGGGTTGCATCACTGTATTGTACTGGTTACTGTATTGGGCTAGGGCCCACACTATTACAGTAATGGGCTAAGGCCCACACTGTAGTGATATTGTATAGGGCTCAGGCTCAGACTGATTCTGCATGCTGTATAATGATTGTTTAGAAGGGGATTACACACTGTGTTTTGTAAACTCACCCTCTCCTTTAACTGTGCAGGTAATCCTCAGCCTTAGGCGATTCAGTGCTGCGAGGGACTCAGAGATGGCTATACAAGTACTGTGGTTCACATTAGCCTTCATTTTTAATTTAATAATAAGTTGGGTTTTGTTTTTGTAACATAACATTTAATTTGGTTTAAATTTTTAATTGGGCTATTGCTTTTTATTTTAAACTGCTAGTTAGATGAAAATGAGTTTTCAAAATAATTACTGGTTTCAAAGACAGGAACTTTAATCGTTAGATTTAACAAATGATTTCGAGTTTTAAATCAATTTAAAATAACATTAGCAGTTAACAAGGCAAACATTTGGTCAGTTGTACAGTTAAACTTTAATAAAGAAATTTCCAAACTTAAGAAACGAGTTTTACCAATGAGTTCAATTTTCGCTAAACACCTCCATGTGACACTA
The DNA here is from genome assembly GCF_025698545.1 of Gossypium raimondii. Lineage (NCBI taxonomy): Eukaryota > Viridiplantae > Streptophyta > Magnoliopsida > Malvales > Malvaceae > Gossypium > Gossypium raimondii. The sequence continues at coordinate 28,826,422 of NC_068574.1, read as the reverse complement.
CCAGATTCGGCCATAACTCTTAGGCCGGGTTTGGGGTGTTACATTTAGTGGTATCAGAGCCAAGTTACAAAACTCGACACTAGAATGGGTTTTGAAAATATTTAGAATTTTTGGAAAACTATTCTTGAAGTGTTTTGGAAGGTTTACAAGTGTGGCACACCGAGTCCCCAGTGCCAAATCCGTAAGTTTCTTTATACTGTAGACTGCTTGAACTGAAATACACTGAGAGATTACTATAGATAATAGAACTGTACTGAAACTCTTTAGTTAGAGTAAACTGAGACTGTAGGAAACTGGAAACTGTAAGGAGACCTTGATTTGCGAAAATAAAACTATAATTATTACTTTTCATAAGACATCTGTTAATAATTGCTAGAATTACAAACTAATACATAAAACTTCTTAAACCAATAATACGTTATTTGATTTGAGCACAAGAGGTACACACGGATAAGGTACAAAGGCCGTGGTAGAGGCCGTAGAGGTGCTCGAGTTGGGTCCTCGTTGTTTGGGCATATACCTAATTTGGAACTAGAGTGCGCAGTGGAAGCATAGTGGTGGAGTCTGTGTTATGCGACTGATCTGATAATTGGAAATTTTGAGGAAGAAATTTCTTTAAGGAGGGGTGAATTGTAACATCCCGAATTTTGGGCCTAGAAAAAATAGGTTTTGAACAAGGGAACAGTTAGAAGATTGAACATAAATATTTAGTTGTGTAAGGAAATGACACTGATTGCTTGTTTGCTTTAATGGCTAAGTGTTTTGGGTGTGTTTGAGAAGCCTGGGTTCAAGTCTTGGCTTTTGTAGAATTTTTTAGTTTTTCCCTTGAATGAATCTGGACACTGGCATATAGGCCTTATAAATAATAGTGTTTACTTTATGACACAAGAGAGCCTGTGGACTGGTGGCAAGGTGGCGTGTTGTATAACTATGAGGTCTGAGGTTCAAGTCCTAGGTTACGCAATGGAGTATTTATTTTGCTACTTGAGCTGGGTAGGTGGTGGAGTTGGACTGGGATACTGCTTAAAGGAGTTTGAACTGGTCATGGAGGGAGTTGAGGAGGATTTGATGGAGAAAGTCAAGGAGGGATGAGGGGAGAGATTTTAGGAGAGAATTGAGAAATTTGAGTAGAAGGGGAAGTGTGTGCCATTTTGGGTAATTGAATTCATAAGAATTCGACTAAGGGGAATAGTTGGGCATTTTCGGCTTTTGGAAGAATTCCTTGGGGTAGCTTTACCAAAATTGGTCTAAAAATACTCGGTTTTGGGTTAGTTTTCGTGTTCTCTTTTTTGTTTTTGTTGCCCACTTTTACCGGGTTTTTGGGAAGTACCTCTCGGGTTTGTGCTATTCTGCTTTTTCTTTCCTCTTTCCCCTCTTTTCTTTGCTGAATCCTCCCTTCCCTATCTTTTCCATCTCTTTCTTTCCCTCTTCTTTTCTTTGCTGTTGACCGAATATTAGAGTTCCTCCCCTATCGATAGCTTTTTCCTCTTCTTTCTCTTGTTGCTGAATTCTCTCTTCTCATCTCTTCTCCTCTTTTTTCATCTTCTCCTCTTCATTCTAGTGCTACAAGAGTTGTTGGCTACCGATTTTCCTCGAGGAGTGGTGAAGTGTAAGCGTTGTAAAGTCGTTGAAATCACTCTCTCATCCCTCGATCAAGATATCTGTCAGCAAGATTGAAGACAGTCGACATCGGTTGTAAAAGTTGGATAAGCCAGTTTTGTTAGTCGAGATTTTGGGCTGTTCGTTGATCTTAGTGGGATTTCACAAGTAGGTGTGTAATCACACCCTCTCAACTGCAAATCGGTAAAAGTCAAAAAGCCAGAAAAGACAGCGTTGAGACCATATGAGCGTGCGAACGCTCGTGTGGTAAATCGAACCCACGAAACATGGTGTAGAACTGTAGAGACCACCATGAGTGTTTTCATCGACTTAAACCTTAAAACCTGCTCGTGTTGTAAACCGGACCCACGAAATATGGTGTTAAACTGTAGAGGCCACAAATGACCGAAATACCATCGAAAGGTAAAATGACCGAAATACCCTCAAAGATTAAAATGACCGAAATGCCCTCAAAGGGTAAAATGATAGAAGTACCCTCGAAGGGTAAAATGACCAAAATACCCTCGAGGGGTAAAATGACCAAAATACCCTTGAAGGATAAAATGACCGAAATACCCCTGAAAGGTAAAATGATTGAAATACCCCATAGGGTAAAATGACCGAACTACCCCTGAAGGGTAAAATAACGAAAATACCCCTATAGGGTAAAATGATCGTTATACCCCTAGGAGTTGAAATATGTGTATGACCAATCTGCTCTGTGATATATATATACATAACTATTACTGAATATGACATACTGCATACACGTATGATTTATGACATGACATACTACATGGGGTTGGGATTCTGATATAGAGGAAGTATACTGTACTGGTGGCTTTGCCACATATATTGTTACCGCGACTTTCTTTGTTATTCTATCTATTACAGCGCTTTGCGTTATTATTATCGCGCTTTGTCGCGATATTGGTGTGTTGGCTAGGTGGGTCGATTTTATCCCCACATGGTGTGTTGGTGGTACGGAGTGGTGTGTTGGCTGGATTGGTATGGACTGCATCACTGTATTGTACTGGTTACTGTATTGGGCTAGGGCCCACACTATTACTGTAATGGGCTAAGGCCCACACTGTACTGATACTTTATAGGGCTGAGGCTCAGACTGATTCTGCATGTTGTATAGTGATTGTTTAGAAGGGGATTACACACTGTGTTTTGTAAACTCACCCTCTCACTTAACTGTGTAGGTAATCCTCAGCCTTAGGCGATTCGGTGCTGCGAGGGACTCAGAGATGGCCATACAAGCACTGTGGTTAACATTAGCCTTCATTTTTAATTTAATAATAAGTTGGGTTTTGTTTTTGTAATAAGGCCTTTAATTTGGTTTAAATTTTTAATTGGGCTATTGCTTTTTATTTCAAACTGCTAGTTAGATGAAAATGAGTTTTCAAAATAATTACTGTTTTCAAAGACATGAACTTTAATCGTTAGATTTAACAAATGCTTCTGCGTTTTAAATCAACTTAAAATGACATTAGCAGTTAACAAGGCAAACATTTGGTCAGTTGTACAGTTAAACTCTAATAAGGAGGTTTCCAAACTTAAGAAACGAGTTCTACCAACGAGTTTAATTTTCGCTAAACACCTCCATGTGACACCGCTAAATTCGGCCATAACTCTTAGGCCGAGTTTGGGGTGTTACATTTAGTGGTATCAGAGTCAAGTTACAAAACTCGACTGTGGAATGGGTTTTGAAAATATTTGGAATTTCTAGAAAACTATTCTTGAAGTGTTTTGGAAGGTTTACAAGTGTGACACATCGAGTCTCCAGCGCCGAATCCATAAGTTTCTTTATACTATAGACTGCTTGAACTAAAATACACTGAGAGATTACTATAGATAATAGGACTGTACTGAAACTCTTTAGTTAGAGTAAACTAAGACTGTAGGAAACTAGAAACTGTAGGGAGACATAACTCCTAGGCCGGGTTTGGGGTGTTACACTTAGCTTTAAGTTTTCATTTGTTTTGACTTTTTATTTGTTCATTTACGTATTCTAACACTTTCTTGTTTCTTGTGTTAGTAGGTTAAAGCACGTTGCATATTCCTTCCTCCGTGTAACAGAATTCTTTGATGTCTAGCCGATTTTGGACTCATAATGCTCTTAGTTTTTCTTTGTTAGTTTGATTCTAATATATTCTGATTGATTGATACCGACACTTTTTAAAAGACTCACAAGATTAATTCTTAACTCATTGAAAATTTGATTTTTATTTCTGAGTGCATAACAGTGAGGTTTGCTTAAATTTTCTTTTCTTGAGTGTTGTGTTCTCTTCAGGCTTTTATAATGATTTGTAATACTATGATTGGGAAGTTGAGAAGAGATCAAGAGGTTCAAAATGCTTGAGATCAGCAATGTGACACTATTCTAGACACGATCAAAAAAAAATTAGAACGTCTAAGTACAAAAATTGAATGTCGGAATCGTAATTGGGAAGTTAAGATTGATCAGCCACATCTTCGTGCAAATAATGCTCGATGTGTCTCTCGTACAAATTATAAGACATTAGTTAATAATGACCGTAGACAACATTTTTTAGCTAAACCAAAGTTCAACATTCCACCATTTCAAGGGAAGTATGATCCTGAAGCATATTGTGAGTCGGAATTAAAAATTGACCTTATGTTTTTACTATAAATGCCAGGAAGAGGAAAAAGTCCAATTGGCGACCCTTGGATTTTTAGATTATGCGTTGAGTTGGTGGATTCAACTTGGAATTAATCATCAAAGAAACCGTGAAAGGGTAATTAAAACATGGAACAAGTTGAAGTAAGTGATGCGAAAGTGTTACGTTCCTTCTCATTACTATAGAGAGGTCTCAACGAGACTTCAATGCCTTATTCAAGGTAATCAATCTGTTGATGAGTACTTTAAGGAGATAGAGATGCTTATGCAAAGAGAAAATATCCAAGAGGATGAAGAAACTACCATGGTACGATTTGTAGATGGCTTGAACATTTTGAAGCCAATACTCTTAATCTTCACACCTATATTGATCTTGAGGTGATGGTACACAAGGCAATTGAGATTGAGCAACAATTTCAGTGACACCAATCTCATCTATTTGGAGCATTACACTATTATTGAGGTACAAGTTCTAATTCTACTTTTAAGAATTCAAAACCTCCTTATGCTACTAATAAGTTGCTGCCGAAACATGTTGAGATTAAACCTTTTGAGTGGAAAAGTAGGGCTCCTACAAAGTATTCTTCTACATCTTTCAAGTAGCCCATTTCTACTAATTTTTCACCAAAACAACAAAGAGCTCATGACATTGAATGTTTTACGTGTAAAGGGTGTGGGTACTATAGTCGTGATTGTGCGAACATGAGACTTTTGTTGATCAAAGAAGATGGTGAACTTTGTGAACCAAAAAAAATGATAACGAGAATTTCTCCCTTAAATCTATGGAGTTAGATGAGATAGAAACGTTTTGTTCTCCTATTGAGATAGATTGTATTGAATTGAACATTCATAATACTTGTGAGGGGGATATGGGAAGTGACGAAGAATCATGTGAAAAGATAGAGAGAAAAGAGACATTAAGTGATAAAAGTCTACTTGATGGTCCAAATTTGGTTAGTGAAAATCCATATAAGTTAAAATTGGAGAGTTCTCAAGTGGAAAAAGAAAATAAAAAGCAAGAAAATACCCATACAAAAGTGAGGAGTGATTCTGTTTTAACTAACTCTAACTTAAATTTGTTTAGTTGTGTTTCTTTGTTATAGGATTTCAAGGATCCATTGACAGACTTTCAATTATATTACTTTACCATCGATAGACGATTTTACTTGTGAGAAAGGGGTGAGATGAACATTGATAATTCTCCACAGGTGTTAGAAGGTAAGAAAAGTAATGATACATCAGAAATTGAAATATGTAGGCGTACCTTGAATGGTTTTGATAAGTTTGCTACTGATTTTATTATTCCTTATGATATGCTTTCTCATTGGTTAAGTTTCAATAAACAATGGTCTGAAAGTTCAATTGATTTTATGGGTTTATCTAGGTATTTAAAGTGTACTTTTGTTACATTCGACAGGTTTATTAAAAACCCTCATGCATTTGATCTTGCAACAAAATCTTCTACCTTAGACTCTAAATATGAATTTTTACATAATATATTAAACTACTTGATTTTTATAATTATGTGAAATTCTTGACTCATCATTGGAAATTCTTATGCATGACCACACATATTAAAAGAAAGTTACAAGTTATTTTTTACTTGAACACTAGTGTTCCTAATATTTCTTTTTCTAGTGTTGATGATTTGTTTTTTAAGGAGAGATACTTAATCCATGCTGATTTGGGATATCAAAATCATATCTTTGATCCTGGAGATAGTTTTGGCGCATAAGAAAGCTTAGGTAAGTATTTTATTCATTTTATTGTTATTTCTTCAAATCCTTTTTCTTTTTGTGCAACTAAAGATTCGAGGACTAATCTTCTTGAGGAAGGGGGGAATGATGCGGGTCTCAAGGCACAATTTTAGACCCATGAATGTGATGGGTTCACACTACCTCAAGGCCCAACAACAATGTCAAAGGCTAAGAAAATCAAATCAGGATTCAATCAAAGACAAGATTTAAGGACGAATCTTTTTGAGGAAAGGGATAATGATACATGTACGAATAATGTGAAATTTATTAGATTTCAATCATCAAAACTACCAATTTTCAGGCTCAGGAAATCAGCAGACTTGCGATGAAATTTTAGATGGGATCCTAGAATTTCTTTGTTGAGATGTCTCATGGTGTTTGAAGATCTATTTCTTAGCTTCGAAATACATTTTGAATCACTCGATTTTGAGTTCGAGAGCTCAAATTATGACCGTTTTAGTGAAAGACTGAGCGAGCAAAATTTCTGAATGGGATTATGATGGGAATTACGAATTTTAGGCTTTTAATTCGAGTTTAAATCATATTGGGTTTGGGTTTTAGACTTAATTTTTATTATATATGAGCCCAAAATTATATTTTTCAGATCTTATTATTTTATTATTATTTTATTTTGAATTTTTTAGAATTATTAAGTATTTTAAGTTATTTAGGAGTTTTATGTTAACAAGAAAATTTAGTTTAAAACTACTTCTTATTTAAATTAAATTATAGTTCTAGTATACTTAAGAGTTTTATTTAGATTTATTTAGCTAGCCTATATATAGGCCTTTGTATTGTACACAATTCATTAAATTCATTGTTATTCTATTTCTCTTTTGTGTTAATAAATTCTCTCTAAGTTTTTCTTTTCAATAATTTCTTTTGAGTTTCTTTTAGAAGAGTTTTAAAAATCTTTTTAGATTGTGGGGATCATCTTCAAACTTTTTCTTGCCAAGGTTTCTATCTTGGAGGGGAAATTAGAGCCTTTTGAAGGGGGTTGTGGATTCTTCGTGTTTCTAAGGCTTCTTAGGACTTCTACACTCAATGTTCTATCTTTCCATTTATCTTCTTTATTTGCTTCCTTAATCTTTGATATTATTTTAGTTATTTATTTTAATTGTTTTATCTGACTTGGATTCAATTTCGTTTCAGGTTGTGTCAAAATCCAAGTTTCTTTCCGAACGTCTAAAGTCCTAAGTCAAATTCGCGACTTTGACAAACTTTACGATCTGATTCCGTGTTTATCCTTCTCATCCTTTATTAGATAGGGATGGATATAATGCTCAATCTTGAAGACAACTGAAAGAAAAATCAAAGGTGAATGGTGGTGATAGGTGTGACAGCAACAATGGTGGGAGAAGGAGAAAAGAAAAAAAATAAAGATCAAGGGAGGGAGAAGAGGTTAGGGACGGCTTAGGTAGAAGAAAAGAGAGTTAGAGGCTGATTATTTTGAGTAAAAATTGTATTTATACCTAGGTTTACTAGGCTTGGGCGGCAATACATTAAAAACAAGGGAATTTTTGCAAAAAATTATTTATTTTGTAAAAGATAGGATTTGAACTTAATACCTCCAACTAACTTTCAAGCTTTCACATTTAATGATTAACCATTGGGTCAATTCCTATGTTTGATATTTTTCTACATTTTTATTGAGTTATATTTTGGGATGTTTCACATGATTATCACTGCCACTGAGCATGTTTGACATGCCTACATATGCACTTTCACAACAGTAATATAGAACACATATCACATGTAATAACATTTCATCTCGATACACATTTCCACAATAACATAACCACATATTCTAAAAGTTAAACATGAGTACGAGAAAGCTTACACTTAGAATTTATAGTAGAGGTTTAAGCTACAACTAAATTCCCAAATAAAACATTGAATCCTGTCCACAAGAAATTATTCCAAACACTCACCAATTACGCTTTCAGTGAAAAGCCGAAAGCTCAAACTACTTTTCCTTACCTTTATCTCTACTTGTAGAAGGTCCTATAGATTCCAACGCTTCAACAAAGTAAATCACACAAAAACACAATCAACATTCAGCCAAAGACTCACATTAAATAATCCAAAAACACAAGCCTAAGCTAGGTTCTCTTTTGATCGAAACGTTCGACATAGAAAACTTAAAGTTTGAATATATCGGTCTATACTTAATCTTTTCACCTAAAACCAATTTTGTTCATCTTATAATTCACCTACAACTAATTCCCAACTTTTAAACTACACAAAACTACTAAATTCATGGTATCGACTTTTTCAACATGTTTATGACTATTTTTTGAAAATTCATTAAAACTCAAGAAATATTTAACAAAACTTCAAGGTAAGTTCAGAAACCTTCTAATCATGTTAAAAAAAAATTTGAAAAACACATTGAAACCACGTTTTTACCCCAAATCTCAAAATATACCATTAACGAGCCATTTTTTGGCTTTTATTCAAAACATGCGATTTAATGGCTAAACACTTAATTTTAAAGACTAAATAACATTTAAAACTATAAATGGAGGGGTTTTAGGTTGAATTTAAAAATCTGGTCTAATTACCTCTTAAAAACTTTAAGTTTTGACTATTTTACAAATTATTTCTATTTTCAAAATTAAAGGTATTTAGAACTCATTTTCGAAATTGATTTATTTTTCTAAAACCATAGTAAAAAACATTACCGATAAACAATGTCACAAAATTTCAAACACTCTAAGGATAAAATTCCTAAAATACCTATAAAACTCCTAGGCCCTATTTTGGGGTGTTACATAGCATATTCCATTGTGATATATTCATCTCTTTATGTTGCATGAAAAATTTTTAATAGTATCCTGAAAGTGAAGTGCGCATCAATAATATATGCAAATTCACAAGCTTGAGCTCAAATGTTAGCAAAACAGGATGCAAGAATTTTATTAATCGCTAGTTTATTGAAAGAAGATTGTTGGTTCAACAAGATAATTGGAATCTAAATAGTCTTAGACCCTAGATAGTCAAGGTTCTGGAATGCTACAATAGACACCATAGACCATATGTTGGTTGGCTATATGAACAGGTTCATGTATGCCTTGAGGACTCCCAAGATTGACAAGCCTAACAAACATAAAAAATAAAACAATAAAAATAACATTTAACGTCGTGGACTTTGAAGTACAAAACTACTACTGAATAGGGCCATATCTAACAGGGAAGGCAAAAGGGAAATTCTCATCTATTGGAGCATGCATTGAGGAAATATCTGCAATCTTCTTGTCCCTCATGACAGAGAGCAAGTTGATAAACTCTGTGAAATGTTCTTCCCATTCGTAGAGCTCCATTGGGTTAAGCTGATCAATGGGAGTTTTCCACCAATGATGAATTTCTCTTCCATGTCACTGTTTGGCCTAAGAAATGTCCATTGTTAAAGTTGTGTGACCCAAATTCCTATTAATAAAATAAGAGATTGCTTGCAAGTCAAGTTATACAAAATATATTTTCTTTCTAAAAGATTTAGTATTTATTAGTATAGTATATTTAGCATTTATTAGCATAATTTATTTAACCTACGAATTTAGCATATAATTAGGCTATTTTAAAACCTTAGAAAAACACCCATTAAAGATTAGAACTCATAACAAATTTGGAGAATTTTGTATTTATGTTTTGAGGGTTCTTTTTTTTTTGGGTTTCAAGGTTTAGTATTTTATCTCCATCTTTCGTACTCTTCGTTCTTCTGCCATTATAGTAAAATTAACTTTGCCTGTGGTTTTTTATCCACTTTGGAGGGGTTTTTCCTCATTAAATTTTCTTGTTCAATTTCTTAATTTCTTCCGCTATTTTTTACTTGTTCATTGCTTAATCTGGTCGATCCCCAACATCCATTTTTTTTCTTTTAATGCAACATAAAATAAAACCAATAGAGAAGCAAAATTCGAGTCATTTCAGATGCTATTGACAGAATCATCATACTTTAAATGAGAGTACAATATAACCTAATTTAAAATTTGCTATAATTTGTAATGCAATAAATTTGATATCCATGATTTTATTACGTGTTATTGGAGCATTTTTATTGATTTATTTAGAAGTCTTTCCTTATTTGAACATTCTATCGCTTAGTCTAGGGTTAACTTTTAATTTTACTAAATAAAGGTATCGATTTTGATACTTTTCAACATATAACTCACTTAAAATGCACCATAATATTATGATTTTTATTTTCATTTTATGGCATATTTGATATAATATATATACGATCGAGAACACAAAATTTTTATTTTCATTTTATGGCATATTTGATATAATATTATGATTTTTATGGCATATTTGATATAATATTATGATTTTTATTTTCATTTTATGGCATATTTTCATTTTATGGCATATTTGATATAATATATATAATGCATTCAAGAATCAAATTTACCTACCTAATTTTTACACTTGGAAAATCTTAAAGTAGATAACCTTACTCAGTGTAAAGTTGTTTAACTTTAGGTGTTCAATCTTTTGCACATCAAGTTTTTGTGCATGGAAAATCCTAAAGATAACCTTATCCAATGTGAAGTTGTTTAATTTTAGGTGTTCAATTTTCACTCAAAAACTTGTTATTATTGCAATTTGCAGTAACATTAAGATTTGAATTCTTAAAACTTAGAACAATTTGATTTTCTTCATCTATTCTTCTTTATATAACTTTGATGTAGACATTGTGATATTTCATGCATCATAAAGTAAAACAAGTAGAGAAGAAAAATCTAAGTCATTTAAGATGCTATTGATAACACCATCATACTTTCAATGGTGGTACAAGATTCGACATCAGCATAAAGAGAAGTATATATCATAGTGGAATATGCTCTCTCTTCTTACAAGATTCCACATCAAGTTTTTGCACATGAAAAATCCTAAACTAGATAACCTTATTTAGTGTGAAGTTGTTTTAATTTAAGTGTTCAATTTTCTTTCAACAACTTGTTATTAGTACAATTCGCAGGAACACTAAGAGTTGAATTCTTAAAACTTAAAACAATTTTATTTTCTTCACCTATTCTTCTCTATATAACTCTGATGCAGACATTGCGATATTTCGTGCATCATAAAATAAAACCAAGAGAGAAGCAAAATTTGAGTCATTTAAATGCTATTGACAGCATCATCATACTCTCAATGGTAGTACAACCTAACCTGTTCTAGAATTTACCATAATTTACAATACAATAAATTTGATATCCATTATTTCCTAATAGGTTTTTGCAACCCTTTTTCTTGATTTATTTGCATCAAATTTCTTGATTTTTTTGCCTATACATATGAATTCCATCCAAGAAGAACTTCATTCAAAACCATTTGAAAGGATAGTAAAGCATTCCTTTTTAGCTTTTTTAATGGTTTCTTTTGTCTTTTCATCTTTTTTGTAATGGAAAACTCAGGGAAGAAAACTGGGGGAAAAAGAAAAAATGAGATTAAGATCATTGAGAATGAGAATGATAGGCTCATCACATTTTCAAAATGATATATAGGAATTTATAAGAAAATCTTTGAGCTCTCCACTTTATGTGGTGGTGAGATTCTTTTTAATATTTTCTCACCAACTGATAAGCTTTATTCGTTTGGTCATCCTTCTGTTGAATCTATCGCTAAATGATTTTTGAACCTAAACCAACCGCTTAATGAAACCACTCATGCTCCTATTGAGTCTTATCGTAAGGTAACAATCAACTTGCTTCTCTAAGATTTTAATGACGTCCACCAAGAAATCTCCCTTTGATTTTCTTATGGTAAGCCTGAACAGGAACATGAGTAGTTTCATTAAGAGGTTTGTTTTGGCTCAAAAATCATTTAGCGACAGTTTCAATAGAAGGATGACCAAACAAATAAGGCTTACTAGTTGGTGAGAAAATAATAAAAATAACCTCACCACCACATAATGTGGAGAGCTCATAAGTTTTCTTATAAATTCTTGTACATCATTTAGAAAATGAGATGAGCCTATCATCCTCATTTCCAATGATTTTAATCTAAATTTTTTTCTTCCCTCAGTTTTCTTGCCTCAACTGGCCATTACAAAAAAAGATCAAAAAAGAAAAGACAAGAGCAAAAAAGTTAAAAAATGAATGCTTTACTAGCCTTTTAGATGGTTTAAAATGAAGTTCTTCTTGGATGGAATTCATATATATAGGTGACAAAAAATAAAAAAATTAGATGCAAATAAATCAAGAAAAATGTCTCCAAAAACCTATAAGGAAATAATGGATATTTAATTTATTACATTGCAAATTATGGTAAAATTTAAAACAGGTTAGGTTGTACTACCATTGAAAGTATGATGATTCTGTCAATAGCATCTGAAATAACTCAAATTTTGCTTCACTATTGGTTTTATTTTATGTGGTATGAAATATCGCAATGTTTGCATCAGAGTTATATAGAAAAAATAGATGAAAAAAATTGTTGTAAGTTTCAAAAATTCAACTGTTAGTGTTACTGTGAATTGTAGTAATAACAAGTTGTTGAATTAAAATTGAGCACCTAAAATTAAACAACTTCACACTTGTTATCTAGTTTAGGATTTTCCATGTGCAAAAACATGTTGTGGAATCATGTAAGAAGAGAGAGAGCACATTCCACTGTGATATATTTTTTTCTTTATGTTACATGAAAACTTTTTAACAGTATCCTGGAACTGAAGAGTGTATAAAAAATATATGCAAATTCACAAGCTTGAGCTCAAATGTTAGCAAAATAGGATGCAACAATTTTATTAATCACCGGTTTATTGAAAGCAGATTGTTGATACAACGTGAAGATTTGAATCAAAATAGTCCTAGACCCTAAATAGTCAAGGCTCAGGAATGCTACAACTGATACCATAGACCATATGTTGGTTGGCTACATGAACAAGTTCATGTATGCCTTGAGGCCTCCCAAGATTGACAAGCCTAAAAAACAAAAAAAAATAAAACAATGAAAACAACATGTAACATCGTGGACTTTAAGGTACAAAACTACTACTGACTAGGCCCATATCTAAGAGGGAAGGCAAAAGGGACATCCTCATCCATTGGAGCATGCATTGAGGAAATATTTGCAAACTTCTTGTCCCTCGTCATAGGGAGAAAGTTCATGTAGCCAACCAACATATTGTTTGTGGTCTCTATTGTAACATTCTCGAGCCTTAACTATTAAGGGCCTAGGACTATTTATGTTCCAAATATCATGTTGTATCAACAATCTGCTTTCAATAAACTAGTGATTAATAAAAATGTTGCATCCTGTTTTGCTAACATTTGAGCTCAAGCTTGTAAATTTACTTATATTATTGATACACTCTTCATTTTCAGAATACTATTAAAAAGTTTTCATGCAACATAGATCGAAGAATATATCATAGTGGAATATGCACTATCTTTTTTTACAAGATTCCATATGTTTTTCACATGGAAAATCCTACGCTAGATAACCCTATTTAGTGTGAAAATGTTTAATTTTTAGAGTTCAATTTTCATTTAGCAACTTGTCATTACTGCAATTTGCAGCAACACTAAGAGTTGAATTATTAAAAATAAGAATAATTTCATTTTTTTCATCTATTCTTCTCTATTTAACTGTGATGCAGACATTGCAATACTTCATGCATCATAAAATAAAACCAGTAGAGAAGAAAAATTTGAGTCATTTTAGATGTTATTGACAGCATCATCATACTCTAAATGGTAGTACATCTTAACCTGTTCTAAAATTTACTGCAATTTGCAATGCAATAAATTTGATATCCATTATTTTATTATAGGTTTTTGGAGCACTTTTTCATGATTTATTTGCATCTAATTTCTTGAGTTTTTTTACCTATATATATTAATTCTATCCAAGAAGAACTTCTTTCCAAACCATCTTAAAGGCTAGTAAAGCATTCCTTTTTAACTTTTTTGCTTGTTTATTTTTTCTTTTGATCTTTTTTGTAATGACAAGCTCAGGCAAGAAAACTGGGGGAAAAAGAAAAATTGAGAATTGAAAATGAGGATGATAGGCTCATCCTATTTTCAAAACGATGTATAGGAATGTATAAGAAAATATCAGAGCTTTACACTTTATGTGGTGGTAAGATTCTTTTTATTATTTTCTCACCAACTGGTAAGCCTTATTTGTTTGGTCATCCTTCTGTTGAATATGTCGCTAAGTGATTTTTGATCCCAAGCCAACCTCTTAATGAAACCATTCATGCTCCTATTGAGGCTTACCGTAAGGGAAGAATCAACTTGCTTGTTCAAGATTTCAATGAGGTCAACGACTAACTAGATGCATTAAAAGAAAAACAAATGGATGTTGGGGATTGACCCGATTAAACAACGAACAAGTAAAAAATAGTGGAAGAAATTGAGAAATTGAACACAAAAATTTAACATACAAAAAGCCCTCCAAAGAGGATAAAAAACCATGGGCAAAGATAATTTTACTATACTGGCAAAAGAACAAAGAGTAAAAAAGATGGAGATAAAAAACTAAACCCCAAAACCCAAAAAAAGAAATCTCAAAACGTAGACACAAAATTCTCCAAATGTGTTATAGTTCTAATCTTTAATGGGTGTTTTTCTAAGGTTTTAAAAGAGCCTATTTATAGGCTAAATTCGTAGGTCAAATAAATTATGCTAATAAATACTAAATATAATATATTAATAAATACCAAATATTTTAGAAAAAAAAGATATTTTGTTTAACTTAACTTGAAAACAATCTCTTATTTTATTTAACAGGAATTTAGGTCACACAACACTAATAATGGATATTTCTTTAGCCGGATAGTCACATGGAAGAGAAACTCATCATTGGTGGAAAACTGCCATTAATCAGCATAACCCGACGGAGCTCTACGAATGAGAAGAAAGTTTCGCAGACTTTATCAACTTGTCCTCTATCACGAGGGACAAGAAGACTACAAATATTTCCTCAACACATGCTCTAATGGAAGAGGATGTCCCTTTTGCCTTCCCTTTAAGATATGGCCCCAATTAGCAGTAGTTTTGTACCACAAATTCCACGATGTTAAATGTTAACTTTATTAATTTTTTTATATTTGTTAAGCTTGTTAATATTGGGAGTGTTCGAGGCATACGTGAACCTGTTCATGTAGCCAACCAACTTATGGTTTATGGTCTCTGTTGTAGCATTCCAGAGCCTTAACTATTTTAGGTCTAGGACTATTTCGACTCTAATTATCATGTTGTATCAACAATCTACTTTTGATAAATCGATGATTAATAAAATTGTTGCTTCCTGTTTTGCTAACATTTTAGCTCAAGCTTGTGATTTTGCATATATTATTGATGCACTCTTCAGTTTTAGGACATTGTAAAAATTTTTCATGCAATGTATGGAGAAGAATATATCACAGTGGAATAAGCTATCTCTTTTCTTACACGATTCCACATCAAGTTTTTGCTTATGGAAAATTTGAAACTAGATAAACCTCTTCAATGTGAAGTTTAATTTTAGGTGCTAAATTTTCATTCAACAACTTGTATTACTGCAATTCACAGTAACACTAAGAGTTGAATTCTTTAAACTTAGAACAATATGATTTTCTTCATCTATTTTTCGTAATATATGCAACACCCTAAATTTTAGGGGTTAGAAGTTTTGAGTTTTATGGTTAAGTCAGAGAGAAGGGTGTGCTATTGTGTTTAGTTGCGCGTTTAAGTGTTAAAATGGGCCTGCTACTCTAGTGGATTAGTGAGAGTTACTTTAAGTCGAGATTTTGGGTTTGAGTCTTTGTGTGCGCATTTCGGAAAAACATTTTTATTTTGTTTTATTTTGTTAAATAGTAGTTTTGTTTTAATTTAAAATATATGACCATTTATATTTATTATTATTATTATATTGTATTTATTTTTCTTTTTCTTTTTCTTTTGTTGGACATTCTTTTCTTCCTCTTTCTTGGTTTCTTTTCTTTTTGGTTTTTGCTTCTTTTCTTTTTCTTGGAAAGTAGTTTTGCTAGTGGGTTTTGAAGAATTTTGCACTGGGGTCGTTGAGTCAATGTTTGGACATCTTTGATCATGATTTAGGTGTGGGTTTCGAGACCTTTCAATTTTATATGTGAATTGTAAGTTTGATTTTGGTGGAGTGGGGCAACCTATGTGTGTTTTTTTCTTTTTTTTTTTGGAAATTGGTTGTCGATGTTCGGTAATATTGTTGAATGTCACGGAAATTTGTATATGTTGGTATGTTTCTGAATCCCATTGATGGAGGGTCGGTTTGGTGAATAAAAAATTCATTTTCCAAGTTGTTTATGGGTGGTTTCATGACCATATGGATGGCCACACAGGCGTGTACCCTACACGAGCGGTCCACATCATCGTGTGCATTTAGGTAATAGGGTTTTTCAATTTGGTGCCACAAGGCCTTGTGGTCGATCTGGGGATTTTTGTCGATTTTTACACGTCCGTGTCCCCTGGGCACATGGGCGTGTGTGTTTGAGAATTAGGGTTTGAGTGATTTGGTGCCACACGGCTGTGTGGCAAATTTGGGAATTTAGGGATCCCACACGGGCGTGTGAGACCCTCACACGGCTGTGTCTGCTTGTACTATATTTTAGCACAAATGGATAGTGAGTTACACAACCTATTCATACGACCATGTCCATGGCTCACACGGGCATGTGCCTCCATTAATACGGGCATTTTGACCCCTACACGGCCTAGGTTTTTCCACACGGCCAGAGCACACAGCCGTGTGGTCCTAAGTCACTTATTTTGGTTGTGTATATTTTTTTATCTGAGAATGTGTCTGTATGTTTCGACCTTTGGCTAATATTTAGTGAGTGTAATTGAGAATCTGATATGGGGTTTGGCTTATGTGTTATTTATTACTATTGTGCGAGATGTTTGATTCTGAATTCAGTTTGTTGGGTGTGTGTGCATACCTGCTTCTGTCTGATTGTCTGTCGTTGTGTTCATTGTTTCTGTGAGATTGTATGCACATATACACTTGCATAAAATAAATATTTGGGTTGGTTTTGGAGAGAAGGAAGACTGATTCTGATATGATCTAAAAGTTTAACTGTAATTTGTTTGTATAGCGATTTACTGCAATGCATTGTAAAACATATACGCCAGCCTTTCTGCATATTATATCTGAGTGGCTTAGACCACATGCATAGTGTGTAGGGTTGGATGGGCCTTTCGATGTCTTAATGGTGTGTTTTGTTGGATGAGCCTAAAGAACTCTTTTGGGGTGTAATCGGGGGACGGAGAGGTGTTTTGGTTGGATGGGTGGGTTTTTAATATTTGGTTTCATTCATATGCATCTGTTTGGGTGTTCTGGGTGTAAGATTATTAGACCGTATTCTGGCTGACTGAATAACACATGTGTTGAGTATTCTGTGAGTGAGTTGGTGTGCTTTGACTGTTACGTGTGTTGGTACGTTGGTTTTAAGTTTGCTTTCTGTTTCTGCATATCTCTGTAAGTATGTTTTGCTATTGAAATTCCATCTGAAGTTCTCATCTGTAAATTTATTGTTAATCATTTCGAAGTCACATTGAGCTCGTGTAGCTCACCCCCTTAGTGTTTCCCCTTGCATGTACATTTCTGAATTTTGACGCTGGGCTCTGTATGAGGAGGTCTCGGATAGTTACAGTTAAAAATAAATTAACAGTTCTTCTTTTTAGTTTCCATTTTGTTAGATTGCCTTGAACTGTAAGGTTTTACGAAAACTATGGTACAAGTTCTGTTTTGATTTTTCTTGTAAATCTTACTTTGTTTATAAATTAAACTTAACTTTAATTTTTCTGATTGAGATCTAGAAGATTAAATGTTCGTGGTTCGTAAAGCATTAAATATGTATGTAATGGAATTTGAGATAATTTGTTTTGTAAAACTTTCCTACGATCACTTCGGTGATCAATGTAACCTCTGAGATTCTGTCTAACTCCTAGGTCGGGTTTGGGGTGTTACAATATAACTCTCATACAAACATTGTGACACTTCATTCATCATAATATAAAACCAGTTGAGAAGCAAAATCTTGATTCATTTCAGATGCTATTGACAGCATCATCATGCTCTTAATGGTAGTACAGCCAAACCTGTTCTAAAATTTACCATAATTTGCAATGTAAAAAATTTGATATCCATTATTTCCTTAGAGGTTTTTGGAGCCCTTTTTCTTGATTTGTTTGCATTTAATTTCTTGAGTTTTTTTGCCTATATATATGAATTCCATCAAAGAAGAACTTCATTCCAAACCATCTGAAAGGCTAGTAAAGCATCCCTTTTTAACTTTTTTGTTGGTTTCTTTTATGTTTTGATATATTTTGTAATGGCAAGCTCAAGCAAGAAAACTGGGGGAAGAAGAAAAATTGAGATTAAGATAATTGAAAATAATGAGGATAGGCTCATCTCATTTTCAACATGATGTACAAGAATTTATGAGAAAATATCTAAGCTCTCCTCTTTATGTGGTGGTGAGATTCTTTTTATTATTTTCTTACCAACTTGTAAGCCTTATTCATTTCGTCATCCTTCTATTGAATCTATCGCTAAACGATATTTGAAACTAAACCAACCTCTTACTGAAACCACTTATGCTCCTATTGAGGATTACCGTAAGGTAAGAATCAACTTGCTTGTCTAAGATTTCAAAGAGGTCCAAAACTAACATGATAAAATAAAAAAAAAGGGAGATTCTTTGGTGGACGTCATTGAAATCTTGGAAAAGCAAGTTGATGTACCTTTCGGTAAGCCTCAATAGGAGCATGAATGGTTTCATTAAGAGGTTGGTCTGGATTTAAAAATCATTTAGCAATAGATTCAATAGAAGGATGACCAAATGAATAAGGCTTACCAGTTGGTGAGAAAATAATAAAAAGAATCTCACCACCACATAAAGTGGAGAGCTAAGAGATTTTCTTATAAATTCTTGTACATCGTTTTGAAAATGAGATGAGCCTATCATCCTCATTTTCAATGATCTTAATCTCAATTTTTCTTCTTCTTCCAGTTTTCTTGCCTCCACTGGCCATTACAAAAAAAAGATCAAAAGAGAAAAGAAACGAGCAAAAAAGTTAAAGCAGAATTCTTTACTAGCCTTTCAGATGGTTTAGAATGAAGTTATTCTTGAATGTAATCCATATATATAGGTGACAAAAAATCAAGAAATTAGATGCAAATAAATCAAGAAAAATGTCTCCAAAAACATATAAGAAAATAATGGATTTCAAATTTATTGAGTTGCAAATTATGGTAAAATTTGAAACAGGTTAGGTTGTACTACCATTGAAAGTATGATGATTCTGTCAATAGCATATCAAATAACTCAGATTTTGCTTTTCTATTGGTTTTATTTTATGTGGCATGAAATATCACAATGTCTGCATCAGAGTTATATAGAAAAAAATAGATGAAAAAAAATTATTCTAAGTTTTAAGAATTCAACTCTTAGTGTTACTAAGAATTGCAGTAAAAACAAGTTTGTTGAATGAAAATTGAACACCTAAATTAAAACAACTTCACACTGTATAATGTTATCTAGTTTAGGATTTTCCATGTGCAAAAACTTGATGTGGAATCTTGTAAAAAGAGAGAGAGCATATTCCACTGTGATATATTCTTCTCTTTATGTTGATGTGGATTCTTGTTCTACCGTAGAAAGTATGTTGATACTGTCAATGAAACACCCTAAAATAAGACTTAAGAGTTTTAGTGGTATTTTATGAATTTTGTAGCTTGGAAAACAAGAATTATATTTGACTATGGCATTATAAGTATTAATCAATTTTTGAAAAAGTGTTTTAGAAACCTATAATTTTAGAAAGATGACTAATTTGTAACAAAGTCAAAATAGTAGGTATTTATGTTGCAGTTTTACCAGTTTATAAAATTGAACCTATTTCTTCCCTATCAACATGTTTTCACGTCATTTTTTCCCCTTCATCGTGCTTGTCGTCCCTTTGATTTCACTAGCTCTCTCCACTAAATTTTGATTGCAAAACTATAACATTTTAATTTCTCTTAACACTTAAGCCTTAAACATCCATAGAATCTTTTTAAAATACTCAAAAACTCAAAAGATTTCATCACATTCTCCAAACGTGAGTTTCCTAGATTTGCATCAAAACTCGTATAATCTTCCATCAAAGGTAATATTTTGAATTCTTATGAGTTTTTTTATGATATCTAGTCCTTAAAATTGAAGTTTTAGCCATTGAATCACAAGTTTTAATAAAAAAATGGAATTATTAATGGTGGATTTTGAGATTTTGGGTAAAATGTGATTTTAAAGTGTTTTTCTATTAGATTCAATGTGATTAAGAGATTTTTAAACTTGCATTGAAGTTTTGTTAATGATTTCTCATGTTTTAATGAATTTTGTGAAAAATGTTTAAAAGATGTCAAAAAATGTCGATACCTTGAACTGAGCATTTTAGTGTAATTTAAAGGTTGAGAATTAGGCGTAGACAATTAATAAGATAAAGGAAATTTATTTTAAGCGAAAAGGTTAAGTGTAGACCGAGTTATGCGCATTTTATGTTTATTATTTGAGCTATTTGGGAACTCAAGTTAGTTTTGGTTGGTTTGAGTGAATCCTTGGCCGTTATTTGACTATGTTTATTGTATGATTATTGTCTGTGAAGCCTTGGATTCATTAGGGCTTTCAACCAGTTAAAGAAAGAGCTAGATTGAGCTTTCGACTTCTCGACGAAAGCATTAGTGGTGAATGTTTGAAACTGCTACTCGTAGACACGAGTCATGCGTATTTGGGAATTCAGTTGTAGCCTAAACCCCTACTCTAAATTCCAATTGTATGTTTTCTTGTATCTATATTTGTGTGGACGATTTATGTGCTTGCATGATTATTAACTTGTGCATAGTGAGGAGAAGCTCAAATATAAGATATGTGGATATGATAATTGTTGTGAGAAGTGTAAATGTATACATGATATATATATGTTATATGCAAGTGACAGTTTTTTGCAAAAGATGCTAACATGCATTGATAATGCTCGGATAATTGATCAGTAATATGTGTGTTAAATTGGATATTTTGGCCTTTTGATTCTTGAAACTGTTGGATATAGTTGGCGTGCCATAGGATTGTGAGTACTTACCTATATGTATAGTGATTTTGGGTGTTGAGGCCCTAGGACATGTTTGGAGAGATAAGGGAATGTGAGCTAAGCTCCATTCAACGGGACATGTGAGGGGAAATAAGGAGAGTGTTAGCTATACGCTTCACTTCTGGGTCATGTTTGACTCTAGGAGTCTATGTAGTGTAATGAAAATCTGTGTATCCAATGTGTGATGATAGAACTCACTATAAGTTTCATAACTCAAGTGCCAAATTATCTTGTACTATATATATGTGTGTGGTATGATGAATGCCTTAACAAATATGTGGTTCCTATGCAAACTATCCTCATAAATGTTATGCAAATGAATTGTTAGACACTGCATGTTAAAGTGATACACATTACTAAATATAAGACTCTAGCATCGTATATGTATGTGGTTATTGTGGATGCATGATGGAATGTGTACGTTGTGGTTATTTCACTCATTCACTGAGCTTGTTAAGCTTACCCACTATTTTCAACATTTGCAGATTAGTAACGGTTTGGTGTGAGAGGTGTGGTTGTCGTAGGGACTGATCCAAGGAAGACTTGCTTATTCTTGTAGGTTATTTTCATATTGGGAAATAAGACAATGTGGTAGACTTGTTTAGTGCCATGATACATTTGAATTATTTACCGACTCTGTTGTGTTTCGATTTTGGAAGTTTATGAGTTTATATGTTTGCATATGTTTATGAATTTTAATGATGGCTTGATGTATCTTGCTTGCACACGTTTTGACTACTTGAACTATTAACTTTAGCCATTGGATGATTATTTATCGAAGTAATTTATGCATGATGCTTAGAAACTATTTTGGAGTGAGTTAATTGCATATATGTGCTGCATTTTCAAGTTCAGGGGCAGAGGTATCGATAATCGGGTTCCAAAATCGATACCTCTGTGTTTCAAAATGTGCGGGAAGTCAAAATAGAGATTTGGTATCGATACCTTTGCTCGAGTATCGATACTCGGGGTTAAAGTATCGATATCTCATGACAGGTACCGATAATTTTTTAGACTTTGGGATTTTGTCGAGAAATAGAATACATGTTTGGTATTATTTTTGCAGGTGGTATCGATACCACCTAAAGAAAATATTGATACCCTAGTGCCAGTATCAATACCTACGGACACATTTTGAGAATTTTGCTAAATAGACCTTGTGCATGTTAACACTCATTTTTAGGATTATGTTTTGTAGGATTTGCTTGTAACAACAATAATTATCCAGTTGAGTGACCTAAAACCTACATGTATATTATAATGAAGGATGTTTTTCTTAGAATAAGCTTTCTACTTGATGTACATGAGTTTAGATAGTGGTGTGGCATCCCGTATTCGGTAAAATTAAAAGCTCACCCTAGAATAACTGATAGAATGTTCAAAAAAGGAAAGACTTCTAAATAAATCAAGAAAAAAGGCTCTAAAAACCTGTAAGGAAATCATGGATATCAAATTTATTGCGTTGCATATTATGGTAAATTTTAAAATAGGTTAAGTTGCACTACATTAAAAGTATGATGATTCTGCCAATAGCATCTGAAATGACTCAAATTTTGCTTCTGTACTGGTTTTATTTATTGTTCCATGAAATATCGCAATGTCTGTGTCAGAGTTATATAGAAAAAAATAGATAAAGAAAATCAAATTGATCTAAGTTTTAAGAATTCAACTCTTAGTGTTACTGCGAATTGTAGTAATAACAGGCTGTTGAATTAAAATTGAGCACCTAAATTGAACAACTTCACATTGAATAGGGTTATATAGTTTATTGTAACATCCCAAAATAAAGAAATATATTAAAAATAGGGAATTGAGCTAATGGTTATTTATTTAATATAAAAGCATGAAAGTTAGCTGGAGGTCTCATGTTCAAGTCTCAACTTTTACAAAATAAATTGATTTTTGCAAATTCCCTTGTTTTTTTTTATGTGTTGCCATCCAAGCCTAGTAAATCTAGGTAAAAATAAAATTTATATCAAAATAATCAGCCTCTGAACCCCGTTTCCCTTTACATTAGCCGTCTCTAACCCCCTCCCTCTACCTCTCTTCATTTTTATTTTTTTCCTTTTTCCTACACCTCCCATTTTACCATCTTCATTTTCTTCTTCTTCTTGCATCAAGATTATGCACCATCTCCTTTACTATATTGATGCAAATTTTCCCCAAATAAGTTAGCCCTAAATCTGAAATATTGAACTTTAAAATCAATCCAAAACATAGCCAATAAGGTGTCTTTGTCGTTTCTCTCAACTAGCTTGGGTAATATCTCTTTTCTCTTTAATTTCTTGGTTAATCTTGTCAATTAAAAATCAAAATTTCTAGATCTGGAATATGTGAGATTTTAAAAGTTTTGAAAGGTATATTTCCAGATTTTAATGAGGTCTCAATGTATTTTAAAATTCAACTCCAATTTCGGTTACCATGGGTACTGGTGCATGCGCATATGTGTAGAATAGGGGGATTTTTCCTTTCTTGAATATTTCCCATTTAATTGCAGCCATAGTTTGAGTTCTTGAATCCTCTTATTTAGCTATTAAACCTATGTCAATTAGGGAAAAATGTTGATTATTTGGGCATTCGAAACTCACAAATTGGGAAGCATAAGTGCAATTAAGCATAAAATTATTTGTTATTTCGACATAGTTGTAGCGTAAAGGTTATGGATTAATCAAATTCCTTCATTTAATCATTATTAGCTACTGATTTTCCAGTATATTATTGAATCAAGTGTTGACCCAAATGCCCCCGAATCAACCGTAAAGCTGAAGAACGATCGTACGTATGGTTCACGGTGGACTTCATACTTTACTTCGTCATATTATTTTAATTTAATTATATTTTTAGGTTATTTTTTTATTATTATTTGATTTTGGATTATAAAGTTTTTTTTTTTTAAATTTGGTTTGGGATTGTTTGAGATTTTGGAGTTTTTCATGCATGCATGACACACATATTTGGTATGGTTACATGGTTTTTATAAATATGTTGAAATGGATTATGCATGATATATGGCTAAATTAATATTTGACTAGTAATGGTACATTGTCACTGCTAAGAAGATAAAAAAATGATTTTTCGAAGGCAACGCCGACAGTTGGGTTTTATAAAAATTCACCTAATTCACTAATTCAACCTAAACATGATTGGACTAAGTAAATGAATATTTTTCCAAAGCTAACAATAGAAACCACAATTTTATAAAAGGTAGTACTTGAAGGTTTTTAACTATCATTAGGGTAGGTTCGACACTGAGGTGTCCATTGTGGCCTTCCCGATTCGACTATAACGTCTAGCCCAAGTTTAGAAAGTTACAGTTAGTGGTATCAGAGCCTTGGTTCAAAACCTCAGATTGAGATTTTAAATCTACTTAAGTAAGTCTGCATGCATGCATACATGAAAAGGGAAAATTTTGGGGAAAACAAACCACATTGGATTTGGAAAATGTTTTATATAGGATGCTACAAAGTCCATAAAACTTTAAAATGTGAGTGTGTAAAAGACTAAACAAAGTACTAAAAGCTTTTACTTGTAAAATTGTAGATCCATAAAACATCAAAATGAATGCACGTGGAATGATAACTCCTGGTAGGAGAGGTCGTAGGGGGCAAACTCTGAGGGATCTGGTTGAGTCAGCTGCATCATTAGGGCTAGAATAGGATAATGAATAGAATGAGGTTAACAGTGAACGCACTACTGAGGGTGAGAATATTAGTTATGGCCTTGTTAAGAATGATCCAGTAATTTAGGCTTTATTGAGGGATTTGAATATGGTTGCAGGGGCTCTAATAGGAGGTGTTAGTCGTGTGACAATTGTTGAAAGGCTCTGCTCTAGTGGGGTAGAATTGTTTAGGGGTATTGTTTGAACTACTCCTACTATGGCTGAGTACTGAATGGAAACTACTGAACAAATTTTGAAGGATTTGGAATGCACTCTTGGGCAGAAACTTAAGGGTGCCATGTCTCTGTTAAGGGATGAGGCATATCGATGGTGGTAATCAGTGGTTAGAGGAACACTGCTAGAGCGTATTGATTAGGCTTATTGTCAAGAGGCCTTTTAGGGTACGTATGTGGTCCCTCGCTATATGAAGGCCCGACAGTTAGAATTTATTAAACTTAAATAATGAGACAAGAGAGTTTTTGAGTATGAGGTAGAATTTCTAAGGTTGAGTCGCTATGCACCTAGTATGGTGACATCTGAGCACGAAAATAGTTTCCATTTTTAGGAAGGTCTAAGGTATGACCATAAGGTTTTGGTAGCTCAACACCCAGAGCGTGTGTTTGAGGCTTTCGTCAAGAAGACCAAGATTATTGAGGAGATTAAACACGTGGAGCGAGAGAAGAAAGGGACACTGACGGATCAACCCCAAAGAGAAACGGGCCCTACTGGCCCAAATCCGTAACTTGTTAAGCAGGCCAGAGAGGTTAGGCCACCGTAGAATAGAGAAGTAGTGGACCCTAGAGAAAGGCAGATTCAAGTTTTCTAGTATTGTTAGATGCACCATTTGGGTGAGTGTTGGAGGAGAATTGGTTCTTGATTCGTATGTCATTCAATGGAGCAAGAGATTAGGGATTGTCCTCATCGTCAGGATCAGGTGCAAGCTCTGGCTTAGAATCAAAGCCCAACTGGGAGTCAAAATCAGAGAGGTAATCAGGCTGCTCAGAGGGGCCATAATCAGAATCGAAATAGGAATGGTAATCAGGGTTAGAGACCACCATCTCAAGGTTCGAATCAAGCTGAGGCGAGACAATCTTGGTTTATGAGGCTAGGCACTGAAAGGATAGAGATGCGACTAACGCCATAGCAGGTACCTTCACTATTTACTCAATACCTTATTTTGCTTTGATTGACATAGGATCTACCCACTCGTAAGTTTCTTGTAATGTGGTTGTAAAATTGGGTATTAAGGTAGAGAAAACCGAAAATATTGTAACTATAGTTAGTCCCTTAGGATCCTCCACACTTGTGAATAAAGTTTATAAAAGATGCCCTTTAAAGGTTTTAGGAGAGGTACTCCTTGTCGATTTCGTGGAACTTCTTTTCAATGAATTCGATTTGATTTTGGGGATGGACTGGTTGGTTGAGCATCAAGTTCGATTAGATTGTGCATTGAAGAGGGTGAATTTGGTGATTGAGTATGGGAAAGAAGTTATTATGGTAGGGGAGCATCAGAATTATCTGTCTAATGTAATCTCTGCTTTAGTAGCAGAAAAGATGGTGTGAAAAGGGTGCGAAGCATTTTTGGCTTATGTCCAAGATGCAAGTGTTGTTAATCCTGTAGTTAAAGGTATTCGTACAGTGAGGGAATTTCCTGATGTGTTTCCTGAGGAACTGCCAGGGTTACCTCTAGAGAGGGGAGTGGAACTCAGAATTGAGATGTTGCCGGGAACGACATCGGTGTTCATCGCTCCCTACTACATGGCACCAAAAGAGCTTAACAATTTGAAGGTCCAGTTGAAAGAACTGTTGGATAGGGGTTTTATTATACCCAG
Source organism: Gossypium raimondii (assembly GCF_025698545.1). Lineage (NCBI taxonomy): Eukaryota > Viridiplantae > Streptophyta > Magnoliopsida > Malvales > Malvaceae > Gossypium > Gossypium raimondii. Next base: position 28,799,834 of record NC_068574.1, on the reverse strand, counting down.
TGTTTCACCATGGGGTGCACCGATTTTATTTGTGAAAAAGAAAGATGGAACCTAATGGTTGAGCATTGATTATCGACAACCGGATAAATTAACTATCAAGAGTAAGTACCCTTTACCAAGGATTGACGATCTATTTGATCAATTTAGAGGTGCAACTTTCTTTTCCAAAATTGACTTAAGATCTTGGTATTATCAACTTAAAATAAAAGAATCTGATATTTCCAAAACCGCTTTTAAGACTCATTATGAACATTATGAGTTCCATGTCATGCCTTTTAGGTTGACTAATAAACCAGTAGCCTTCATGGATCTTATGAATTGTGTCTTCCAACCTTTCGTTGATTAGTTTGTCATGGTTTTCATTGATGACATCCTTGTGTACCTTAAGATAAAAATTGAGTATGATGAGCATTTAAAATTGGTTTTACAGATACTCCATGAAAAGTAACTTTTTGCTAAACTTAGTAAGTGTGAATTTTGGTTGAAGGGAGTGATATTTTTGGGTCATGTGGTATCAGCTGAGGGATTCGCGTAGATTCTAGAAAGGATGATGCCATCCTAGATTGGAAGCAATTGAAGGATGTTTTGAAAATTCAGAGTTTTCTCGGTCTTGCTGGGTATTATCGAAAGTTTTTTAAGGGTTTTTCCTTGATAGCAGCGTCATTAACTAAGCTTTTGAGAAAGAATGCTCCATTTAAGTGAAGAGATGAACAACAAGCCAGTTTGGAAAGGTTGGAGTCCGTGTTGACAGAAGCTCCCGTCTTAATTCAATCAGAATCTGGTAAAGAATATGTTTTGTATAGTGATGCTTTACATGTTGGGTTTGGTTGTGTTCTAATGCAAGATGGTAAAGTTGTAGCATATGCCCCAGGATAACTTAGGCAACATGAATGTAATTACCTTACACATGATTTGGAGTTGGTAGCTATTGTTATTGCTCTCAAAATTTGGAGACACTACTTGTATGGTGAGAAATGTGTTATTACACCGATCGCAAGAGTCTCAAATATCTCTTTACCCAGAAAGAACTAAATTTAAAGCAACATAGATGGATTGGGCCATTAAAGGATTATGAATGTATGGTCAATTATTACCCTGAAAAGGCAAATGTTGTGGCTGATGCTTTGAGTAGAAAGGTAATATGTAATTTAAAGGCTATGCTCGCTCGCTTGAGTCTTTTTGATGATGGGGGTATCTTGGCTGAATTGCAAATAAAGCCTGCATGGGTTCAGGAGATCAAGGATAAGTAGAGTTTGGATGAAACTCTAAAACTTTGGTTTAGACAAGTCGATGATGGATCAACTAAGGATTTTGGAATTAATTATGATGGAATTTTGTACTTTAGATGAAGATATTGTGTGCCTAATGATAAGAAGTTGAGGATTCTATACTTGAGGAAGCAAATAGCAGCCCTTATGCTGTTCATCTTGGTAGTACTAAAATGTATCGAGACTTGAGGGAAGTGTATTGGTGGCCGGGTCTTAAACGTGAAGTAAATGAATTTATATTTAAATGTTTGACTTGCCAACAGGTTAAAACATAATATCATTTTCCATCAGGGTGGCTCTAACCGATTCGAATTCCACAGTGGAAGTGGGAGAGAGTGACAATGAAATTTGTTTGTGGGTTGCCCTTGACGCCTACTAAGAAACATTTGGTTTGGGTTGTGGTTGATAGATTGACTAAGTCCGTCTATTTTATTCCTGTTCGTACTGATTACTATCTCTAGAAGTTAGCTAAGCTCTACATTTCTGAGATAGTGAGATTGCATAGTGTGCCAGTTAGAACGACGAAAATGCTCAAGTGTACACAATCGCAACAAGTAATAAAGTGACAAGTAAATGTCGAGTTATCGTACCCACAGGGATTGTAAAAGAATTATTTATGAAAGTAAGTTTAAACACTTTGGTGAAAGAAAAATATTTGGATTTGGGAAATGATTAAAAACTAGAAAACAAAGTAAATAAAATAAAATAAATAACATAAAGTTCTAATGCATGATTTCAAAAGCTAATTTTAATCAAGATGATATAATTGTGTTGGATTAATTACATTTCCTTACCTTAGAATCATTAAACTTATGCTTATACTTATTACTAATAAATCACGGCAACTCGGTAGTTCACTAACTTATGAACATATTTACAAATAAAAAATTCATTCATCTCTTGTACATATTCCTATGTCAATTCGACCGATAAAACAGATTTATAAAGATAAATATGTTATTGCACATACATACTTATTAGATTAAACAATCTCTCGCATATTCCTATGTTGATTCAAACGATTAATTCAACATAATAAGCATATAAAAGACTATGTGAGGTAACAAAGTATCCTTACCTTGAAACAGTTTAATCACAATAATCTTGCAAGTTATGCAAGGCATATGTATCGCCAAATACAATGCTAATCTAATCTTCAGCTACCTTAGAAGAATTAAACATGCACTGATTAAGTACTGTGTCCATTAATTACAATTTCAATGCGTTTAAATAATTAATTCTTTAGCTATCTTACTATTGTAATGCAAAAATAACTTAATCATGGTTTTACTTAATCAAACATTTTACCGAGGCCTATAACAACATAAACATCAAATTAACAAATCAAGAGGATGGAACACAATCAACCCAATGCAAATTAAATTCAAGCTAAGCTAATTAAATTAACCATTCTAATAGCATAAATATTCATTGATATGTTCATCATAAAAACAAAAAAAATTAAAGAGATAAGGAAAAATCCGGTGGTTTTCCGTGGCTTGACTAGGTTGCTCTGTTCTTCCTTCTTTGGTGTCCTCTCCGGTCAAGGCTGCTATGAACACTCAATTTCTGCTCCAAAATGGCTGAAGAATACCCCTTTCCCAAGAGGAGAAATCGGCACAAGAGCAAGGAACTTTGAATGGGAAAAATGAGATAAAAAAAGTGAGTGAGGAGAGAAGAGTTGTGAGAGAAAAGATGTGAATGAGGGATGATTTGAATGGGCAGAAAATGTGGGTTTATACAGCTGAGGATGGCTACTAAAAATATCAAATTTCAGCAGCCAAAGAGCCCCCTCATGGCCGGCCATCCTACATGGCAAAGCTTAGACTTTCAACTTTGCTAAAATTAGCCTGGGGCAAATCCGCAAAGCCTTAATTTAAGGTGAGGTTTGAATGCAATTTGGAAGTCTTCCAAGGTCATTTTTGAAGCTCATTTAATCAGATAAAAATGATAATTTGGGTCAGCATTTGAACGGTTCTAGGCGGCCCAATTGGTGGCTGGTTCAGTTCACTCAATTTGGTTCAACTGGTGCGGTTCAACTGGGCCCTTTTTCCATAATTAATAAAAATTAATTTATTTAGCCCAAATTAAATTGGGAATAAATTAAAATTAATTATATTATGAATTAATACATATATTTGGACCATCTTAGGCTGGAAATTATTTTTCCTTTTTACTTCGAATTGCTTCTCAGTTTTGTTCTTTTAACAGTGTCTGCCAGGTCAATTTTCGCCCTCTGTACGAATTTGTCAAAAATAATCAAAATTAAGTAAAAATAATTGTAAAATTGATTAAAAATTAACATGTTAAAATTTTTAATAAAATTTAATTATTTTATAAAAATTAATTATTTTATGACAAAAATTCTATCAGAAATGCATGATTTTAAGTAAAATTAGGTATGAAAAAGTATATAAATCTTTGTGTTTCCACACCCCCAAACTTAAATCATTGCTCGTCCCGAGTAATGCACAAATTTCGGAAAGAATTTCTCAAAAACACTTTTGAAGAATTCCTTCAGAACAACTTTCTTCTCAAAATTATGAATTAATATACTTAGGCTCAAAAACAAGGAATTTGATAATTATGCTACTTAAGTATGCATATAGTTCAAATTACATCGAACAACTACATGTTAACCCTTACTAATTTGATTTTTTTTATTCCCTCATTCAAGACTAAGCTGCAATCATTAAGTTTATCTTATGTCTTCATATGTTGATCTTAGCAATTTCTCTCCACTAATGTAGGTAGCATAGAAACTTGAATCAATAGGTCTTTATTAAGGTTGTAATGTGGCTAGGCTATGGATAGGTAAAAGATAGATAAATTTTGGCTTAAAAACCCTAGACTCAGCGTAAAATCAAACCTTCGAAATTTTTACCTTCGATACACCAACTTATTTTACTTTCACATGCTCTTTTGTACATCTATTTTCTTTCAAGTACATGTTTTTTTTAATTCAAATTCGAGCACTTGCTTCATGTACTACAATTTTCGAGCAATTGATACTTCTTTTCAATTCCCCCAAACTTATTTTCAAACGATATTCTGAATAGTACTGAGTCTAGTGTTTGGGACAATTTTAAAGATAATGAAGAGAAAAGTGATGGCTAAATATTACAAAGGTCCAAATAAAACTAGGCCATGTAGGCTCAAAGTTAGGTTTCGAAGGATAATTTTATCATGGTTGGCTTGAAAGGCTCAAACGGTCCAAACAATAATTGCCTAAGTCATTTTCAATATTCCATGCTTCTTATGATTTTGCCTCAAGAAATTACTAAGTCAATTCTAAAGACTTAAACTTTCATGCATGCCTAATTTTTTTATAGGGAAAAAATTTTTTATGGTACGAATTTGCATGCTTTATTAAAAATACATTCATATTATTATTAAGCTAACATAATAACTTATTGAAATAATATAACTTTATTAATACTGATGTTTAGCATACTTAACAAAATTTCAAATTATTGAACAAAATATATCGTAATCATAATTAAAAGAAAATTTTATTTTGAGTGGAATTAATTCAAATTTTCGGTCCCCCAAACTTAAAATGAACAATGTTCTCATTGTTTAAAGTGAATATATACTATACACCAGGTAGGATTTTAGAAAAGAGGAGGTGAGTCAAATTGACTGCTTAAGTACCAAGCTCTCTTGAAGTCCAATCCTAGACATGTATATACCTATTGCCACACTTTAGCCTTTGTGACTTGTTCAGATTTTATTCATGATTCCTATCTTTTGTTTTATTATGCAAAAATAAAATTTCCTAATTAACCTAAGCCTAAAATAACTTAAGAAAAAAATAAAATAAAGTTGAGGTCCTTCTTTTTTTATTTGTCTGCCGATCCTTCCGAATTCAACTCATCTTTTGCTTCATCATTATTGCCTTTGTATGAATCGCTTTGCTCCCTCTTCGACAATGAACTCCATGGTTCAAATATGAAATCTGAAAACTCAGGCACAAAAATAAATGGGTCATTATAAATTTTCCTAAGGGCACTCCTCATCGAGTCATCCCTTATTTTTGAGTATCTCTAGTAGGCTTGTTGTTGCCATTGCATGTGTTGCATTAAGTCCATCAGCTTTGACAGCTCATCACGAAGATCTGGGCTAGACGGTGGAGCTCCAAACATTGAGGTTTCGTTATCAGTTTCAGCTTCTGGTTCCATTGGTTTTGCCTCATTAGGGACTTCAGTTGATTGCTCTAGCGGGATCTCTATGGGGTCATCTTCTGCTTCTTTGGGATCCTCACTTTCTTCAACTTGTTGCTGTAGAACAGAATCTCCAGCTACTCAGTAGAGGTCCCAATCGGTGATTGTGCCCTGACTATACCCTGTCTTCTTTCTGTTCGCAAGAATTTTTGCTTTTAAGCACAAAATTATTATCGTAAAGGGGAAATAGGCTGGGCCAAAACATTTAATGACACAATTTCGCATTTCTCTTAGGATGTTTTTGCCCACATCAATGGTCTTTCCAGTTAAAATTGAGTATAATAGGACCATTCGCTTTAATGAGATTGTAGTCTTATGCGAACTAGGCATAAGGCTGAAACGGATGAAATAGAACCATACATTCGCAAGTGGTGTCAAATATTCTTTTCGGCACTTGTGGATTCCTTGCTTTGACACAGTCCACTTAGAACCTAGAATTGTGAGTTCCTTGAGAATTTCTTGCAAGTTTTCAGGCTTAATGTTGCTCAATAAAGAAGAATATTCATTGTTTTCGAAATCAGGTAATTCAAAGAACTCATTAATGCATTTGAATTTATTAGTACCTTGATTTCGTGAACTGGAACTTCGGTCACTTTGCTTGAGGTTAAATTCGCATAGAATTCACGAACTAGTTCCTCATCCACACTTGGTCTCTTTTCATAAAACAATTCCCAATTGAGGGCTTCAGCAACTTGACGAATACGTGCCATAAAGTCTCTGTAGTTGCTTTCCTTCAATGTGAAGCCTTTCTCTGGATTCATCTGTTGATTTTTGAAGATGCTTTCGTATCTTACTTTGGCTTTTTCATAGTGGAACTTATTTTGTGTTTCATCGATTTGGGCGGAGGCATGAGTTCTCTTGTGAGGCATGATTAACCTGAACATAAAATGGGAAAAATTATTTTGTCAAAAATTTAATTAATAAAAATTATTAATAGTTCAATGATTTGAAAAATTAAATAATTGAATAAAATTAAAATTCAAGAGAAAATTCGGTCTTACCACCCTTTTTCTGAAAAAAATAATTAAAAGCAAACGAGGTCGATTTAAGGTAGGTTGAAGGATTTGGCTAAGGATGGGTGAAGGTGTGTGCCGCAGAAGTGTTGGAAGGTTGCTAGGTGTGCGGGCGGATGGGTGTAGAAGTAGGCAGCAACACGCAACAGGGGTTGCGCACAAGCAGTAGCGTGTGGGTCCTTCGGCAAGCAGGGTCTTTCAACAAGCAGGCCTGATGTGTTGGGACGTGTGCAGGTGTGGCGCATAGGAGCAGGACACGGCCTAGGTGACTGTTGGGGCTGGGGCGTGTGGCATGCTGAGGCTGTTAGCCAAGCAATGTGCGTTTGAGGCTTGCGGCACTTAAGGGATTTGGTGCTTTGGGGTTTTGAGTGATGAATGAATGGGGGAAGTAAGGGTGGAATTTATAGTAGGAGAAGTAGGAATTAGAGTAGCATTCTTAGAGAAATTTAATAATTTAAATATTCTAAGTCTAGTCCTACTCAAAGTTAACAACAATTAATAATGAAATTATCAATTGCTATTAAATTATTAAAACAAGGAGAAAATATGATTAAAATAAACTAATCATAATTCTATCTTTGAGTTGATAAAATTAATAGATAAATTATAAGAGATATAATTATATATTAAAGTTCATCATATTTATATAAATATGTATATTCAAAAATAATTCAACTCAGTCCTAGACTTAATGAAAATTTGAAATTGAGTTGTAATTTAAAACTTGGATCACAATTTGACCCTTTTATTTGAAAAATTAAAAATTTAATTTGTCATTCAAGGAATAATTTCTCGGAAAATTATGTAAATACCAATTCCCAGGAAGATTGGAGGGGTCACAAGTGGTCCCGCTTAAGTTCCATTCTCCCAGATAGAATTTATTTAAACATAATAAACCCGAAAATATACCCTAAATAATTTATTAAAAATAAGAAAATTTAAATATCTGATAAACTGAACAAGATTTGATCCCGTTCAGGTTTTTCTCCGTATTAATGTTTCAAACGCTGAGCATTGACTTGGAAATTACCTCCCTTACCTTGGAGTTGAACAACTCCATATGGATAGACGTGTTGAATCGTAAATGGACCGGACCAACGTGATTTTAGCTTACCTAGAAAGAACTTCAATCTGGAATTGAACAACAAGACTTGCTGACCTACTTCAAATTCTCAAACTCGAATGTGGTTGTCATGCCATTTCTTGAGTCTTTCTTTAAGTAATTTGGCATTTTCATATGAGAACATTCGGAACTTTTCTAACTCATTGAGTTGGAACATCCGTTTCTCTTTCGCGAGCTTAGGATCCAAATTAAGCCGTTGAAGAGCCCAGTAAGTTTTGTGCTCTAACTCCAATGGTAGATGGCAGGCTTTCCCAAACACCAACCTGTAGGGTGACATTCCTAAAGGTGTCTTGTATGCTGTTTTGTAAGCCCATAAAGCATCATCTAGTCTTTTGGACCAATCTCGTCGGTTCGGGCAGACTACCTTCTCAAGTATGCCTTTGATCTCCTTATTTGCCAGTTCAGCTTGCCCATTTGTCTGCGGAGGGTAAGCTGTTGCAACCTTGTGTTTCACTCTGTGTTTGTCTAGTAACCATTTTAACCACTTGTTCACAAAGTGGGATCCTTCATCACTGATGATAGCTTTTGCGGTTCCAAACCTTGTGAACACCTGCGTCTGTAGAAACTTCATCACAAACTTAGCATCGTTTGTCGGTTATGCCTTAGCCTCGACCCACTTAGACACATAGTCTACTACTACTAGTATGTACTTGTGACTGCAAGACGGAGGAAAAGGACCAAGAAAGTCAATACCCCATACATCGAACAACTCTACCTCAATGATGTTTGTTCGAGGCATCTCATTTCTGTTGGTGACATTTCCAACCCTTTGACATCGATCACAGCTCTTCACGTAAGCATATGCATCCTTGAATAGTGTTGGCCAAAAGAATCCGACTTGCAATACTTTGGCCGCTGTACGTGTACCTCCGAAGTGTCCCCTACTTGGAGCTGAGTGACAGTGGTATAAAATCTTCGGTATTTCATCTTCTGCCACACATCTCCTAATCATCTGATCAGCACACTTTTTAAAAACATATGGCTCTTCCCAGAAATAGTACTTCATATCATGAAGAAACTTTTTCCTTTGTTGATACGTCTTATCAAATGGCATTAAACCACAAGCTAAATAGTTACCAATATCAGCAAACCAAGGGTATTATGGACAAGATTTACCTTCAGGATATGTTCGTCTGGAAACGTCTCCTGAATTGGTATAAGAGGAGAATTCCCTTCTTGTGGCTCCAATCTGGACAGGTGATCTGTTACTTGACTTTCGACTCCCTTTCGATCTTGAATTTCTAGATCAAACTCTTGAAGTAGAAATACCCATCGGATCAACTTCGGCTTAGCGTCTTTCTTCGCAAGTAAATACTTAATTACCAAGTGGTCCGTATAGACAGTCACTTTGGTACCTACCAGATAAGATCGAAACTTGTCGAAAGCAAACACAATAGCAAGTAACTCTTTTTCTATTACCGTATAATTCAGTTGAGCTTCTGTTAGGGTTCGACTTGCGTAGTAGATGGGATGAAAAACTTTGTTCCTTTGCTGGCCCAAGACAACTCCAATTGCAAAGTCACTTGCGTAACACATCAATTCCAATGGCAAATCCTAGTCTGGTGTGACGATTATGGGTGCCTTGACTAATCGACTCTTCAAATTGTTGAAGGATTTTAAGCATTCCTCATCAAACTTGAATATAGAGTCCTTCTCCAATAATTTGCATAAGGGTTTAGCAACTTTGGAGAAGTCCTTGATAAATCTTCGATAAAAATCGGTGTGGCCCAAAAAGCTCCTAACACCGTTTACAGATGTTGGAGGTGGCAGTTTCTCAATAACGTCTACCTTTTCTTTGTCTACCTCGATCCCATGTTTCATTATCTGATGCCCTAGAACAACTCCTTCTCGTACCATAAAATGACACTTTTCCCAGTTGAGTACGAGATTCATTTTTTTGCATTGCCTTAGTACCTTAGTTAGATTGGCTAAGCAATCATTGTAAGTATCTCCGAATACTGAAAAATTGTCCATAAAAACTTCCAAATATTTCTCAACCATGTAAGTAAAAATAGACATCATACAACTTTGAAATGTAGCTGGTGCATTATATAAACCAAATGGCATACGTCTAAATGCAAGCGTACCGTACGGGCAGGTGAATGTCATTTTGTGTTAATCTTTCGATGCTACTGTAATCTGATTATACCCTGAGTATCCATCGAGAAAACAGTAGTAATCTCGTCCTACGAGTTTATCCAACATCTGGTCCAAGAACGGCAAATGAGAGTGATCTTTCCTAGTCGTCTTGTTTAGCTTCCGGTAATCGATGCAGATTCTCCATCCCATAACCATTCTAGTCAGTATCAACTCATTGTTCTCATTCTATATGACCGTGATACCTCCTTTTTTTGGCACGCAGTGGACCGGGCTTACCCATGAACTGTTTGAGATGGGATAGATGATACTCGTATCTAACCACTTGATGATCTCTTGTTTTACTACGTCCTTCATGATGGGGTTTAGTCTCCGTTGTCCATCAATCGTCCTTTTTTTTCCATCTTCTAGGATAATCTTGTGCATGCATACAAATGGACTAATACCACGAATATCGGCTATGGTCCATCCGATTACCTTCTTGAATTGTTTCAGAACTAAGATAAGTTTCTCTTCTTACTTAGTGGTCAATTCTGCTAAAACAATCACAGGCAGAGTGGAAACGTTACATAAATAAACATATTTTAAATGAAAAGGTAATACCTTGAGTTCTAATTTAGGTGGCTCCTTGATCGATGCTTTTAGTTAGGAATAGTCCCTCTTTTCTAACTCCAAATATTCAAAACGGGATTACGGATTAAATCCCCTTTGATTAGCTTCTAGCAAAGCTAAGTATTCATCCTCCTCTTCATCATTTGGAGGATCCAATGCAAAATTCTTTCCAGTGGGTCATCAACACAATTGAGTTCCTTCTCCACTATTAAATCCTCTAAATTGAACACTGTAGAGCAATCATTCATTGTGTCAAGAAATCGCATAGACTTAAAGACGTTAAATGTTACCTGATCATCCTGAACACGCATAGTGAGCTCGCCGTTCTGCACATCAATAAGGGTCCTTCCAGTTGCTAGGAATGATCTTCCTAGGATGATTGGTACTTCGTTGTCTGCTTCAAAATCTAGAATTACAAAGTCAGCAGGAAAAATAAACTTATCTACACGTACCAATACGTCCTCGATTTTTCCTTTTGGATGTGCTAAGGATCGATCTGCTAGTTGAAGCGTAACTGTAGTTGGTCTAACTTCTCCTATCCCCAACATCCTAAATATTGACATAGTCATCAAGTTGATACTTGCACCTAAGTCACATAATGCCTTACCACAATATGTTTCTCCAATGTTACACGGTATGGTAAAACATCCAGGATCCTTCAATTTTGGGGGTAGTTTGTCTTGAAGATATGCACTGCATTCCTTCGTCAGAACTACCGTGTCAAATTCTCTAAGTCATCATTTCTTAAACAAGATATCTTTCATGAACTTGATGTAGTTTGCCATTTGCTCAAGTGCTTCAACCAACGGGATGTTGATCTGAAGTTACTTGAGTACGTCAAGGAACTTCTTGAATTGAATCTTCTACTTCTGTTTCTGAAGTCTTTGAGGGTAGGGTGGTGGTGGTTTCATTACTAAGACTGATTCTAGTTTATTCATCTTTGGCGGTAATTCTGCATCTAACGACATTGTAAGTTGATCAGAATTAGCTGGTATTAAGGTTACTTTATCGGGTTTTACAGATTCTGGTTCTGGTGAAATTGGAATTTCAACACTTGGTTGAACTTCTTTTGAATCTTGAGCGTCAGCTGGCTTGTAACAGCCTGAAATTGGGCCTAGTCGGAACAGTGGTTTTGGGACCACAAATGTAATATTTTGAAAATTTCTACAGTAAGATATTATCCTTGGTATAGTAAAATAAGGAAATAAAGTGATAAAAAGGGTAATATTGAGTTATGTCAACATTGGGAAGTATATTATGACATATTAATTCAAGAAAGGATTAAATCGCAAAAGTGAGAAAATTTTTATGGGTTAGGAGTAAATATTCAAAATTTGAGGGGTTAAAGTGTAAATACAAAAAAGTTGAAGGACCAAAGGTGTAAATATTTTAAGGGTGGAATGATCTAAAAACTAAGAAAAATGGATGGATTAGGACCCAATTGAAAAAGGTGAAGAATTTTGAGGGACTAAATCGTAATTTTAACAAATTAAGTGATGACTCAAGGATGGAATTTTAAAAGATCATAAAGGGCAAAATGGTCATTTAGAAGAGAGAGAAATCGATAATGATGATGTTGGAGATATTTTAGATTAAATAAATAAATATTAGTTTATTAATATTTTAATTTGATTTTTAAATATTATTTTATTGTTTTATTGTTTAGTATATATATGTGGAAAGAAAGATGAAAAAAAAAAAACTAACCAACCCATCATCTTCCATGCATCCAACGTGAGGAGAAGAGAGAAAGAAAGAAAGTTTTTCTTTCATTAAAATTTGGTCCCTCCTTCAAAAAAATTACCATTTTCACCTAAAAATCAAAAGAATTTCCATATCCATCAAGAGAGAAAGATAACAAGGAGACTATGAGGAGCTAGAATATCAAGTTAGATTCAAGCAATAGAGGCTGGAGGAGAGAGAAAATCAAGTTAAAGATTGAAATCAATTGAGCAAGGTAAGAGCATCAAGATTTGAATATATTTTTGAGTTTGATATTATTGAAAAAGTATGAAATTGATGTTAATGTAGGGTTTTATTATATAAGGTTTTATGTTCTTGATATGTTAGTGAAGAGAAAATAAGAGAAAGTGATGAGAAATAGTGTAGAGAAGGAAAATAAGAGTGTTATAAACTTAGTAATCAATATTTTGCACAAAACAGTTTTGGACAGCAGCAGTAGGTTAACTTTGAAAAATCACCATAAATTGTGTAAATCTAATTAGAGGATGAATAAAATGTTAAATTAAAGCTTATTGAGTCTAGTTTCTTATAGAAGAAACTTTGTAAGCAATAGAATTCTAAATCATGAGATATAATAAATTTTGTGAGGTAAGGACATAATGATTTCAGGTTCCCTATACTGACTTTGGAAAATCATAAAAATTGGAGAAAATAATTAGAGACTTAAATTTATATTTTAAATCTTTAATGAGTCTATTTTCAATATAAACAAACAGAAACATCATTAGAATTCTGTACAAGGAGATAATTAATTTTTAGTGAAGAAGGGTCGGAACTGTTAGACAGCAGAATAGGGATGACTTTAAAGAATAAAATGTACTTATTGGCTAAACCAAAATTCTGAAAATTTTATTTTAAGAACATATGTGAGTCTTGTTTGAGATAAAATTTACGGATCTTAATTTTGAGTTCTTTATCTCAAGATATAAATAATTTAGTGACTACAACTCAAGTGGACAACTTTGAATGAATTTATATAAGTAAATGGTGAAATTATAGATAATGTTACCTATAAGCATGTTATATACATTAAGGATGTGGAATGGAGAGGAGGAGGAGGAAAATATATGATTATTTAACTAGAATGAGTTTACATTAAAAATGACCAATTTACATGTTTTAGGTCCAGGGACTAAATTGAACAAATGTGAAACTTTAAGGGTAAATTTGTAAAAATGTCAAAAAGTGACCAAATTGCATGAAATGGATTGGTTATTTATCTAAATTGCAAAATTGAATTAAATTTAGAACAATATTGGGTGGAAATATGAGAAAAATAGAAAATTTCCAAAATGTCCCTGAATTTTGGTATTTTTGCAATTTAGTCCGGTGAGCTCGTATGAGCTATATTCTATATAATTTTAATTGAAGTGAATGCTATTTGGTAATGAATATTATATATATATATGTGTGTGTTTTATTATTGGAATCAATTATTATTATTGGTAATATGTATAATTATTTGATGCATTTAAATGATTATCAGAAGCTCGATTAGGTTGGAAGCTTGTTGTAGATATATCACATTATCCATTGGTTCTATTGGTAATTTTGGATGATTTGATTCTGGTTATAATGACTTGTATAAGTTAAATTGGTTAATGTTAGCTTATAAATGTTTTGATTTTAATTGGTCATAAATATGAATGCTTGATGAAATGAAATGTCTGAAAATTAATTTCTAAACTCCCGTAATGCTCTATAACCCTATTCTAGAGAAGGATACGGGTTAGGAGAGTTACATGGCTCCTTTTCAACTTCGACAGTGTTGGGCTCTACTGTCTTTTCGCTCTTCAATGTCAATGCTTTACAATGTTCCTTCCCCAGATTTCTCGGATTCTCCGTGTCACTAGGTAGAGCACCTTGTGGTCGATTCCTGAGTTCAGTAGCAAGCTGGCCCACTTGATTCTCCAAATTCCTTAAAGTGGCGTCGTTTTTCGCCATGTATGCCTTCAATAGATTCTCTAAGCTATTGGATGGTTCCGCTTGGGTTGGTTTCTGAACTTGTTGGGGGAAACTATGTAGCTAAGTTGGTCTAGGTTGGATGTAAGTGTTACTTGTTCCAACCCCTTGGTTACTCCAGGAAAAATTCGGGTGATTTTGCCACGATGAGTTATAAAAGTTGGATTGCAGCCCTTGCCTCCCTCGATTTTGGTTTTGGTTACCCACGTAATATACAGATTCGGGGTTCGATGGACATTCTTCAAACAAGTGTCCTTCCCTACAATACACACAGGCTATATTCTCAAATTGGTTAGGTGGTTGGGCTGCAAAACTGTTAGACTCATTAGTGGTAAGATTCTTAAGCATTGAGGATATTGAAGATACCTGAGATGCGAGTGAAGTGAGAGCGTCCACTTCTTGTATTCTAGTGACTCATATTCCTGATGTTGCTTGATTGGTTGGCCATTGATAATTGTTGCTAGCAATCCTTTCAATAATTTCGTAAGCCTTATTATAAGACTTAGAAATGTAACCACTATTAGCAGAGGCGTCCACTACCATCCTCGTGTGAGCATTGAGATCATTATAGAATGTCTTAAGTTGAATGCAATGTGGGATTCCATGACGAGGGCACTTTCGTAATAAATCTTTTTACCTTTCCCATGCTTCATACAGGGACTCATCATCCATTTGTTGGAAGGCAGTGATCTCATTCCTCAACTTGGCATTCTTGGTCGGCGGGAAATACTTCATGAGGAATCTCTTGACTAACTCTTGCCATGTAGAAATGGACTTCGGTGGCAATGAGTTTAACCAAGCACGAGCTCTGTCCCTTAGTGAATATGGGAATAACTTCAATCATAATGCATCTTCGTGTACTCTGGCTAACTTGAAAGAATTGCTCACTTCCATAAATAGTCTTAAGTGAAGATGAGGATCTTTAGTAGGCATTCCACTGAATTGGCCCATAGTCTGAAGCATCTAGAACATGACCGGTTTCAGCTCGAATTGTTGTGCCTCGATTTCAGGTTTCCTAATACCCAGATTAAAATCGTTAAATACTGGCACGGCATACTGTCGTAAAGCTCTATCCTTATCATCAGCAATAAGGATAGGATTCTGAGCAAGGTTTGCTCCATTTCCTTGATTCATATTCTCAAAGTTTATCTCTTCGGTCCTTCTCTAGTTCGCTTGTCTTCTTTGCTGTCGAAAGGTTTGTTCTATTTCAGGGTCCACAGGGAGTAAGTCGATAATCTGGTCAATACTCATAAACACCTGAAATAATCACAGAAAGATTAAGTAAGTAAAGATTTAAATAGGAAAATAAATAAACCAAAATGTAAAAACAGATTCACAAATAATGGCTCTTTTTAAAAAAAAAAGTCCCGGCAACGGCGCCAAAAACCTGGAACGACGACAATGTGCAAGTGTACACAATCGCAACAAGTAAAAAAGTGACAAGTAAATGTCAAGTTATCGTACCCACATGGACTGTAAAAAAGAATATTTATGAAAGTAAGTTTAAGCACTTTAATCACAATAATCTTGCAAGTTATGCAAGGCATATGTATCGCCAAATACAATGCTAATCTAATCTTTAGCTCCCTTAAATGAATTAAACATGCACTGATTAAGTACTGTGTCCATTAATTTCAATTTCAACACGTTTACATAATTAATTCTTTAGTTATCTTACAATTGTAATGTAAAAATATCTTAATCATGGTTTTACTTAGTCAAACATTTTACCGAGGCCTATAACAGCATAAACATAAATTTAACAAATCAAGAGGACAGAATGCAATCAACCCAACACGAATTAAATTCAAGCTAAGCTGATGAAATTAACCATTCCAATAGCATAAATATTCATAGATGTGTTCATCAAAAAAAATTAAAGAGATAAGGAACAAGAATCAAATCCGGTGGTTTTCGCTTGACTAGGTTGCTCCGTTCTTCCTTCTTTGTTGTCCTCACCGGTCAAGGCTGCTATGAACATTCAATTGCTGCTCCAAAATGGTTGAAGAATACCCCTTTCCTAAGAGGAGAAATCGGCACAGAAGCAAGGAACTTTGAATGGGAAAATGAGAGAAAAAAAGTGAGAGAGGATAGAAGAGTTGTGAGAAAAGAGATGTGAATGAGGGATGATTTGAATGGGAAGCAAAGGGGGGTTATATAGCTGAGAATGGATGATAAAAATAGCGAATTTCAGCAGCCAAAGAGCCCCCTCATGGCCGGCCATCCTACATGGCAAAGCTGAGACTTTCAACTTTGCTAAAATTAGCCTGGGACAAATTCGTAAACCCTTAATTTAAGGTGAGGTTTGAATGCAATTTGGAAGTCTTCCAAGGGCCTTTTTGCAGCTCATTTAGTCAGCTAAAAATGCTGACTTGGGTCAGCATTTGAACGGTTTTGGGCTGCCCAATTGGTGGCTGGTTCAGTTCGCTCAATTTGGTTCAACTGGTGCGGTTCAACTGGGCCCTTTTTCCATAATTAATTAAAATTAATTTATTTAGCCCAAATTAAATTGGGAATAAATTAAAATTAATTATATTATGAATTAATACACATATTTGGACCGTCCTAGGCTGGAAATATTTTTCCTTGTTACTTCGAACTGCTTTTCGGTTTTGTTCTTCTAACGGTGTCTGTCGAGTCAATTTTCGCCATTTGTACGAATCTGTCAAAAATAATCAAAATTCAGTAAAAATAATTGTAAAATTGACTAAAAATTAATATGTTCAAATTTTTAATAAAATTTAATTATTTTATAAAAATTAATTATTTATGACAAAAATTCTATCGAAAATGCATGATTTTAAGTAAAATTAGGTATGAAAAAGTATATAAATCTTTGTGTTTCAACCAGTATCGATTATTTCAGATTGGGATCCTAGATTCATGTCTCGATTCTAGAAGAAGTTGCATGAGGCTTTGGGAACTCAATCTAATGGTCAGTTAGAAATGGTCATTCAAATATTGAAACATATGTTGAGGAGTTCTGTAATCGACTTCCAAGGTAATTGGGAGGAGCATTTTCTGATGGTAGAATTTGCCTATAATAACAATTTTCAGTCAAGTATCCAAATGGCACCTTACGAAGTTCTTTATGGTCGTAAGTGCCGCTCGCATTTATGTTGGACTGAAGTTGGCGAAAGGAAGTTTATTGGTCCATAATTTGTTATGAAAACTGAGGATAAAATTTGGTTAATTCAAGAAAGATTGAAGGCAGCTTCTGATATACAGAATTCATATGCCAATTTGAAGCGCAAGGACACTGAGTTCAATGTGGTGCATTTCATTTTCCTTTAGTTCTCTCCATGGAAGAAAGTTTTGAGATTTGGTCGAAAGTGCAAGTTAAGTCCTATATTCATTGGTACCTATTGGGTGCTTAAAAGGGTTGGTCCTGTGGCTTACCAACTTGAGTTGCCACCTAAGTTAGATCGTATTCATGATGTGTTTCACGTCTCGATGTTAATAAGGTATCGATCTGATCATTAACATATTATTCCAGTTGATGAGATAGAGGTTAGACTGGATTTATCGTTTGAGGAGGAACTGATTCGAATATTAGAACGTGAAATCAAAGTGTTAAGACAAAAGCAAATTCCTCTAGTTACGGTGCTATGGAGAAATCATGGCATCAAAGAGGCTACTTAGGAGTCGGAGGACTCAAGTCGGCTTCAGTATCCTCATCTTTTCAAAACATGTAATTTTGAGGACAAAATTTCTTTAAGGGGGTAGAGCTGTAACATCCCAAATTTAGCTCCAAAAAATATAGAAGTATATTAAAAAATGGGGATATTAAAAAATGGGGAGTTGACCCAATGTTTAGTTATTTAATGTGAAAGCATGAAAGTTAGTTGGAGGTCCCAAATTCAAGTCTCATCTCTTACAAAATAAATTGATTTTTGCAAATTCCTTTGTTTTTTTTTTATCTGGTGCCATCCAAACCTAGTAAACCTAGGTATAAATACATTTTTTTATCAAAATAATCAGCCTTTGAATCCCTTTTTCCTCTACCTTAGTTGTCCTTAACCCCCTCTCTACCTTAGGATCTCACACGTTCATTTTTTATGATCATGTGCATTTGAAATTATTATTGAAAATGTTTGATTGTGCTATTGGTACCTCTATGAAATTGCTAGTATGAACACTTAATACTTGCTTGTTTAGTCTCACACTTAACACTTAATACTTGCAGATTCACAAATAATGGCTTCTTTTAAAAATAGTCCCCGACAACGGCGCCAAAAACTTGGAACGACGAAAATGTGCAAGTGTACACAATTGCAACAAGTAATAAAGTGACAAGTAAATGTCGAGTTATCGTACCCACAAGGACTGTAAAAAAGAATATTTATGAAATTAGTGTTAAAACACTTTTGTGATGGAGAATATTTTGGTTTAAAGACGATTAGAAACTAAGGGTTAAAAACTAAGTAAAAAAATTTAAAAATAAAAAAGGTTCTAATGCACGATTTCAAATAAGGTTTAATCAAGATGATATAATTGTGTTGAATTAATTACATTCCTTTAACTTAGAATTATTAAACTTATGTTTAGACTGCTACGAACAAATTCACGGCAACTCGGTAATTTGCTAACTACTGCTCATACATACTTATTAAATTAATCAATCTCTTGAACATTTTTCAATGTCGATTAATCAATCTTTACAAGCATATAAAAGATCAAGTGAGGTAATAGAGTATTTCTACCTTGAAACAGTTTAATCACAATAATCTTGCAAGTTATGCAAGGCATATGTATCACCAAATACAATGCTAAATTAACTTCAGCTACCTTAGAAGAATAAACATGCACTGATTAAGTATTGTGTCGACTAATTACAATTTCAATACAATTTAATAATTAATTCATTAGTTATCTAACAATTAATATTGCAAGAATAACTTAGGCATGTTTTTACTTAATCAAGCATCTTACCGAGGCCTATAACAGCAAAAACACAATTTTAATAACTCAAGCAGGCAAAATATAATCAACCCAACACAGATTAAATTGGAGATAGATTGATTAAAATAACCATTTCAATAGCATAAATATTCATAAACATGTTTTTCAAAACAACAACGAAATTTAAAAAGATAGGGAACAAAAAGCAGATCTGGTGTTTCTCCGTGGCTTGACTGAGTTCTTCGTTCTTTGTTCTCTGTTGTCCTCGACTATCAAGGTGGCTTATGAACACTTTAATTGCTCCTCAAAAATGTCTGATGAGGACCTCTTTCCTAAGAGAAGAAATCGACACTTGAAAAAAAGGGAAAATGGGAAGGAAAAGTTGAGAGAAAGTGAGAGAGGGGAAGAGAGAATGAGAGTGTGAGGGATGCGTTGAATGATCAGTAAGGGGTGGCTTTTATAGCTGATTGTGGCTGCTAAAAATAGAAAATTCCATAAGCCAAAGATACCCTCCTTGGCTGGCCACACACATGGCAAAGTTGAGAGATTCAACTTTGTTCAAAATAGTCTAGGGCAAATCCATAAATCCACATTTTTTGGAGGGGTTTGAATGCAAGGTTGAAATTTCTTCAAGGGCTTCTTTGCAAGCTTATTTAGTCAGCTAAAATGCTGATTTGGGTCAGCATATGGATGGTTCTGGGAAGCCCAATTGGTGGCTTGTTCGGTTCACTAGATTCGGTTCAACCAATGCGGTTCAATTAAACCCTTTTTTTTCATAATTAATTAATAATAATTTATTTACCCCAAATTAAATTGGGAATAAATTAAAATTAATTATATTATGAATTAACACACATTTTTGGACCATCTTAGGCTGGAAATAAATTTTCCTCGATGCTTCAAATTGCTTCTCGATTTTATTCTTCAAGCATTGTCTTCCAAGCCAATTTTTGCCCTTTGCGCGAATCTGTGGAAAATAGTCAAAATTAAAAAAATTAACTATAAAATTAATTAAAATTCATCATGTTCATGTTTTTAACATAATTTAATTATTTTATAATATTTAATTATTTTTCGACAAGAATTTAACCAAAATAACATGATTTTAAGTTAAAAAGGGCACGTAAAAACACATAAATTTTCATGTTTCCACTCCTTCTCAGAATCAAAGCCCAGCTGGGGGTCAAAATTAGAGAGGTAATAAGGGTGCTCAGAGGTGTCGTAATCAGAATCAAAATGGGAATGGTAATCAGCGTCAAAGAGCACTAGCTCAAGGTGCAAATTGAGTTGAAGTGAGACAACCTAGCTTGGTTTATGCGGCTAGGTGCCGAGAGGATAAAGATGCATCTGACATCATGGCAGGTACCTTCACTATTTACTCGATACCCTATTTTACTTTGATTGACATAGGATCTACCCATTCGTATCTTGCTTGTAATGTGGCTGTAAAATTGGGGATTGGGGTAGAGGAAACTGAAAACATTGTAACTGTAGTTAGTTCCTTAGGATCCTCCACACTTGTGAATAAAGTTTGTAAAAGTTGTCCTTTAGAGGTTCAATGAGAGGTATTCCTTCCTGATTTGATGAAACTTCCTTTTAATGAATTCGATTTCATTTTGGGGACGGACTGGTTGGTTTAGCATCAAGTTTGATTAGATTGTGCATTGAAGAGGGTGACTTTGGTGACTGAGTCTGGGAAGGAAGTTATTATGGTAGGGGAACTTCAAAATTATCTGTCCAATGTAATCTTTGCTTTAGTAGCAGAAAAGATGGTGCGAAAAGGGTGCGAAGCGTTTTTGGCTTATGTCTGAGATGCGAGCTTCATTGACCCTATGGTTGAATGTATTTGTATAGTAAGGGAATTTCTTGATGTATTTCCTGATGAACTCCCAGGGTTACCTCCAGAGAGGGAAGTGGAATTCAGAATTTAGTTATTGTTCGGAATGGCACCAGTGTCCATCGCTCCCTATTGTATGGCACCAAAAGAGCTTAAGGAGTTGAAGGTGTAGTTGCAAGAACTATTGGATAGGAGTTTCATTAGACCCAGTGTTTAGCCATGGGGTGCACCGGATTTATTTGTGAAGAAGAAAGATGGAACCTTACGGTTGAGTATTGATTATCAACAGCTTAATAAATTAACTATCAAGAATAAGTACCCTCTACCAGGGATTGATGACCTATTCGATCAATTCAGAGGTGCAACCATCTTTTCCAACATCAACCTAAAATCTAGGTATTACCAACTCAAAGTGAAGGAATCCGGTATTCCCAAAACTGCTTTTATGACTCATTATGGACATCACGAGTTCCTTGTCATGCCTTTTGGGTTGACTAATGCACCAGTAACCTTCATGGATCTTATGAATCGTTCCTTCGAACCTTTCCTTGATCAGTTCGCCATTGTTTTCATTGACAACATCCTTGTGTACTCCAAGTCAAAAATTGAGCATGATGAACATTTAAAAGTGGTTTTACAGATACTCCGTGAAAAACAGCTTTTTACTAAACTTAGTAAGTGTGAATTTTGGTTGAAGGAAGTGATGTTTCTAGGTCATGTAGTATCAACTGAGGGTATTTGCGTAGATCCCATAAAGGTTGAAGCTATCCTAGACTGGAAGCAACCGAAGAATGTTTCAGAAATTCAGAGTTTTCTAGGTCTTGATGGGTATTATCTAAGGTTTGTCGAGGGTTTTTCCTTGATAGCAGCCCCATTAACTAAGCTATTGAGGAAGAATGCTCCATCCATTTAAGTAGGAAGGCGAACAGCAAGCCAGTTTTGAAAAGTTGAAGTCCTTGTTGGTAGAAGCTCCCGTCTTAATTCAACCGGAATCTGGTAAGGAACATGTTGTGTATAGCGATGCTTCGCATGTTGGGCTTGGTTGTGTTCTAATGCAAGATGGTAAAGTTGTAGCATATGCCTCAAGATAACTTAGGCCACATGCATGTAATTACCCCACTCATGATTTTGAGTTGGCAGCTGTTGTTTTTGCTCTCAAAATTTGGAGACACTACTTGTATGGTGAGAAGTGTATTATTTTCACCGATCAAAAGACTCTCAAATATTTACTCACCCAAAAGGAACTTAATTTGAGGCAACAGAGGTGGATTGAGTTGTTAAAGGACTATGACTACACGATCGAATATCATCCCGGAAAGGACAATGTTGTGGCTAAGGCCTTAAGCAAAAAGGCAATGTCTGATTTGAGGGATATGTTCACTCGCTTTATTCTTTTTGATGATGGGGGTATCTTGGCTGAAATATAAGAAAAGCCTGCATGGGTTCAGGAAATCAAGGATAAACAAAGTTTGGATGAAACTCTAACACCTCGGTTTAAACAGGTTGAGGATGGTTCGACTGAGGACTTTGGGATTAATTCTGATGGATTTTTGTGCTTTAGAGGGAGACATTGTATGCCTAATGATCAGGATTTGAGACAATCCATACATCAAGAAGCACATAGTAGCCCTTATGCTATACATCCTGGTATACTAAGATGTATCGTGATTTGAGGGAAGTGTATTGGTTGCCAGGTCTTAAACGTGTAGTGACCGAATTTGTATCTAAATGTTTGACTTGCCAGCAGGTTAAAGCTAAACATTAGTTTCCATCAGGGTGGCTCCAACCGATTTGAATTCCACAGTGGAAGTGGTAGAGAGTGACAATGGACTTTGTTAGTGGGTTGCCCTTAACGCCTACTAAGAAAGATTCGGTTTGGGTTGTGGTTGATAGATTGACTAAGTCTACCCATTTTGTTCCTGTTCGTACTGGTTACTCTCTCCAAAAGTTAGCTAAGCTTTATGTTTCTGAGATAATGAGATTGCATGGTGTGCTAGTGTCGATTATTTCATATCGAGATCCTAGATTCACTACTCGATTCTGGAAGAATTTGCACGAGGCTTTGGGTACTCGATTGGATTTCAGTAAGGCTTTCCATCCACAATTTGATGGTCACTTAGAAAGGTTCATTCAGATATGAGAAGATATGTCGAGGAGTTGTGTAATCGACTTCCAAGACAATTGAGAGGAGCATTTACTGATGAAAGAATTTTCCTATAATAATAGTTTTCAATCAAGTATCCAAATGGCACATTACGAAGCTCTTTATGGTCGTAAGTGGCGTGTGCCTTTCTGTTGGACTGAAATGGGTGAAAGGAAGTTGATTGGTCTAGAATTGGTTATAGAAACCGATGATAAAATTCAGTTAATTCAAGAAAGATTAAAGGAAACTTCTGATAGACAGAAGCCATATGTTGATTTTTAGTGCAAGGACATTGAGTTCAATGTGGGGGATTTCGTTTTCTTGAAGTCTCTCCATGGAAGAAAGTTTTGAGATTTGGTCAAAATAGCAAGTTAAGCTCTAGATTCATTGGTCCCTATCGAGTGCTTAAAAGGGTTGGTCCTACAGGTTACCAACTCGAGTTGCCACCTGAGTTAGATCATATTCACAATGTGTTTCATATCTCGATGTTGAGATGGTATCGGTCCGATCCCTCGCGTATTGTTCCAGTTGAGGAGATCAAGGTTAGACCAGACTTATCATTTGAGGAGGAACCAGTTCGAAAATTAATACGTGAGACCAAAGTGCTAAGACAAAAGAAAATTCCATTAGTTAAAGTACTATGGAGAAATCATGGCATTGAAGAGGCTATTTGGGAGCCAGAGGACTCAATTCGGCTTCAGTATCCTCATCTCTTCAAAACAGGTAATTTTGAGGATGAAATTTCTTTAAGGGGGTAATGCTGTAACAACCCAAATTTAGCTCTATAAAATTTAGAAATATATCAAAAATAGGGAATTGACCCAATAGTTAGTCAATAAATGTGAAAGCTTGAAAGTTAGTTGGAGGTCCCAAGTTCAAGTCTCAACTCTTACAAAATAAATTAATTTTTTGCAAATTTCTTTATTTTTTATATGTGTTGGCATCCAAGCTTAGTAAACGTACGTATAAATACATTTTTTTATTAAAATAATCAGCTTTTTAACCATTTTTCTTCTACCTTAGCCGTCTCTAACCCCTCTCCCTCCCTTCACCTTTATTTTTTTCTTTTCCCCTTTTCCTCCATTGTTGCCGTTGCCTACACCTCTTCGTTTACCATCTTCTTCTTCTTATTTTTGCATTAAGATTGTGCATCATCTCCTTTAATATAAAGATAAAATTTTTCATCAATTAAATCTAACCCAAAATTTGAAATTTCGAGCTCTAAGATCGATCCCAAACATCGCCTAGAAAGTGCCACTGTCGTTTCTCTCGACTAGCTTGTGTAAGGTCTATTCTCTCATCAATTTCTTAATAAATCATGTACATGAAAAACCTAAATTTTCAGATCTGGAATTTATGGGATTTTAAATGTTTTTAAAGGTGTTTTTCCAGATTTTATTGAGGTCTCAAACCATTTTAAAATTCAGCCCCAAATTCGGCCACCATGGCTGGTGGTGCGGGTACATATTTGTAGAATAGGAGGCTGTTTTATTTCTTGAGTTATTAAACCCATTTCAATTAATTCCAGCCTTAATTTGAGTTCTTGAACCCTCCTAATAAGTTATTAAACCCATGTCAGTTAGGGAAAAATGTTCTTGATCGTTTGGGCATTCGAAACTCACAAATCGGGAAGCGTAAGCATAGTTAAGCATAAAATTAATTGTTGTTTCGACATAGTTGTAGGGTAAATGTTATGTATTGATTAAATGAAGGAATTTATTAATTATTAGATACTTATTTCCAGTATATTATGGAATTAGGTGCTAACCCAAACACCCCAATCAATCGTAAAGCCGAAGAATGATCGTACGTACGGTTTGCGTCGATACAAGGTAAGGAATCAAACTAGTTGAATTTGCAAAATAGTTATTAATTCAAAAATTTGCTTGAACTCATAAGTGGGTACTTTGGAGTTGGTTAGTGGTAAATTTATTGAATTTATGCTGAATTTTGGTTTAGGATCATATAAAGGTTTATTAAGGAAAATTGGAAGATTCACTAGGGTGCTGCGAGAAAGTGAAAAATAAGGTGTGGGTGCTAAACTTGTAAAATTTGTTTGATAATGATAAATGTCATGTTATATTTGATAAATTAGCTTGCTGATTGGTTTGACATAATAGCCAAAATATTAGTTTTGCAAGTGGCCGAACCAGGTACGTTTCGAGCCTTAAAAGACTGATGTGTTGGCAAAATTACTAGTTTGACTGTATGAATATCTGATTGAGATTGTTATGTATAATTATATTATGTGACATGAGAATGGTTGATTGAATGGTATGAAATGCTGAGATATTAGGTTTCTGCATGATTTAAAGGCATGAAATATTTACTATGATATATATACGTGAGGTTGCTATTGGTGCAGAATTAAATTCTTAAAGTATGCAAATTAAACACTTCTTAATGGTAATATGAAAATTGGAACACTTCTTCCTTTCTCTGAAAGTATGTGATTATTAAGGACATGTTGAACATGTCGAATAAATGTGAAAAGTATTGAAATGTGATTATGTATGAATTTGTATGACATTTTGCATGTGCATTGGGATGGGATTTTGTGATTGACGGAGGAGTTCCGTGGAGTCCGGCAGTGTAATACCCCGAAAATTTTTATAGTAAGATATTATTTTTGATATAGTAAGGAAATAAAGTGACAAAAAGGAGAATTTTGAGTTATGACAACATTGGAAAGTATATTATAACATATTAATTCACTAAAGGATTAAATTGTAAAAGTGAGAAAAGTTTTATTACCCAATAATAAATACTCAAAATTTTAGGGTCAAAATGTAAATATGAAAAGTTGAAGGATCAATAGTGTAAATATTTTAAGGGTGGAATAATCTAGAACCTAAGGAAAATGGATGAATTGGGACCAAATTGAATAGATGAAGAATTATAAGGGACCAAATTGTAATTTTACCAAATTAAGTGATAACTCAAGGATGAAATTTTAGAAGATCTAAAGGACAAAATGGTCAATTAGAAGAGAGAAATCTAGAAAATAATGATGATGTTGGAGATATTTTAGATTAAATAAATAAATAAATATTAGTTTATTATATTTTGATTTGATTTTTTTTTCTTAATGATATTTTATAATTTTATTTAGTGTATATATATATGTGGAAAGAAAGATGGAAGCCATCATCCCACCATTTTTCCATGCATCAACGTGAGAAGAAGAGAGAAAGAAAGAAAGTTTTGCTTTCTTTGCAATTTGGTCCTCACACAAAAAATTCACCATTTTCACTTAGAATTCAAAGAAATTTCCATAGCCGCCAAGAGAGAAAATTGATAAGCAGACTATGGGGAGCAAGAATATCAAGTTAGATTCAAGAAATAGAGGCTGGAGGAGAGAGAAAATCAAGTTAAAGATTGAAATCAATAGAGCAAGGTAAGAACATCAAGATTTCAATATATTTTTGAGTTTGATATTATTGAAAAAATATGAAATTGATGTGAATGTAGGGTTTTATTATATAAGATTCTATGTTCTTGATATGTTAGTGAAGAAAATAAGAGAAAGTGATGGGAAATACTATAGGAAAGGGAATAAGGGTGTTATAAATTTAGTAATCAACATTTTGCACTAAAATAGTTTAGGACAGAAACAGTAAGTTAAATTTGAAAAATCACCATAAATCATGGAAATTGAATTAGAGGATGAAAAAATATGAAATTAAAGCTTATTGAGTCTAGTATTTCATAGAAGAAACGGTGTAATCAATGTAATTGTAAATTATGAGATATAATAAATTTTGTGAGACAATGTTAGAATGAATTCGGGTTCCCTATTCGACTTTGGAAAATCATGAAAAATTTTAAAAAATTATTATGAGTTATAATTATATGATTATAATCCTTAGTAAGTCTATTTTAAAAAGAAAAATGAGAACATCATCCAAATCTTGTACAAGGAGATAATTAATTTTTAGTGAAGAAGGGTCAAAACTTTCAGACAGCAAAACAAGGATGACTTTAAAGAATAAACTGTACTTATTGGCTAAACTAAAATTATGAAAATTTTATGATACGAGGATATGTGATTCTAGTTTCAGATAAAATTTACGGATCTCAATTTGGAGTTCTGTAGCTTAAGATATAATTAATTTAGTGACTATAACTCAAGTGAACAGCTTCTTATGAGTAAACAAGTAAATAGTGGTAATATATATATCAAGGATGTGGAATGGAGTGGAGGAGGAAAAATAATATATGTGAATATTCAGCTAATATGAGTTTATTTTAAAATAGCTAATTTACATGTTTTAGGTTCAGGACTAAATTGAATAAAAGTAAAATTTTAAGGGTAATTTTGTAAAAATGTCAAAATGACCAAATTGCATGAAATTAATTGTTTTATCATTTAAATTATTAAATTGTATGAAATATTAATTTAGATCAAGATTTGGGTGGAAATTGAGAAAATAGAAAATTACCAAAATGTCCCTGAATTTTGATATTTCTGCAATTTAGCCCGATAAATTCGTGTAACTTGAATTATATTCTTAAATGCTTGAAAGTTTTGTTATTGATGTGAATATAATTTGAATGTTAATTGTATGAAAATTGATGAAACATTGATATATTTGATAAAAAGGGGAAGAGATCCCGGTTGAATGGAAGGAAAATTCAATGGATCTCGGAAAAGGAATTGACGGTAAAAAGGATCTAGCCCGGAGGGGTGATCCTATCATGATATAGCCCTCCCGAAGAATATGTGGATAATAGATTTAGCCCAGACAAGTAATCCGAATTAGAGTCTGAATTTAGCCTAGACTGGTAATTCAGATCCAAGCTCATTAGAGTAATTATTGTTGCAGGAGATTTAGCCTGGACTGGTAATCCCGACAATACTCTATGATTTTATATTACAGGGGATTTTGTAACACCTCTTACCCATATTCGTCATCGAAACAAGGTAAGAAGTATTATCAAACAATTTGAATTTTTTTTTCACAAAAATTTTGACATAATTCCTTTTCATAAACATTCAATCCCTCCTGCAAATTTTCGAAACACAATTTCAAACAACTTCAATATTTCAACCAAATACAGTTATATGTTCAGACACAATTTATCCATCCACAACATTCTAAATACTTTGTTAGTAGTTTTAAGAAAACAATTTATCAATTAATATACACCAACATTTTAAACCAAACAATATTATATATATATTTATACCACATTACATTAAGTCATCTATACATGCCATATTTCAAAAGTATTGGTTGCAAAATACCCAAAGATGATAATGATAGTGTGGATGATGTTCTGACTTCGTCCAATTTCTGAGCTGATTGATGTCACTATAAAACAAGGGAAAATAAAGAGGAGTAAGCATATAGCTTAGTAAGTATGTATGTAACTGATAAATAAATTTCTAGCATGATACCATAGGTAATATAATTTTTATCACACATAAATCTATTATTTATTCAATTTCCAGCAAACTATTTTTCTGCATCACAGTCACTAAATTATTTCTATCAGGAGCTACGGAACTTAAAATTAAGATCTGGAAGTTTTCCCTGAAACTAGACTCATATACCTTCTTACCATAAAATTTTCAGAATTTTTGGTTCATTCAATTAGTACATTTTATTCTCTATAGGTTCCCATGTTTCACTGCTTGACATTTCTGACCTCTCTTCACTAAAAGTCAGTTATCTCTTAGTACAAAATTCAAATGATGTTACCACTTATTTCTTTTGAAAATAGACTCAATAATAAATTTAATAATGTAAATTACAAAACATGATTATTTTTTTACAATTTTTAGTGATTTTCCAAAGTCAGAACAGAGATTTTCGAAATCATTCAGACCTTATCTCAGAATATATAACTCCTTTGGCCGTTCTTTCTCTTTTATGTAAAAGTAGACTCATTAAGCTTTAATTCTATGTCTTATTCAACCATCAAATCAATTCCTATAATTTTGGGTGATTTTTCAAACTAACATCACTGTCACTGTCCAAATCTATTCTATTCCAACATCTCTCATTCACATAGCACTATAACCATTTATTTTATAACACAATACAAGACTTCATAACTTCAGTCACTCTTTCGCAACTTATCACATTTCAATCACATACCCATATCTCGTTGAACATGTCGGTATAACAACAAATATTTAGGGGTTTTCACATAGTACCACCCATGTTACTATTATCATTCGATACACGTAGTAGCCTTCACATAATACTACACACGTGATCAAGTTTTACGGTCCACGTAGTAGCCTTCACATAGTACTGGACACGTGACCAAAGCTTTTCGGTACACATAGTAACCTTCACTCAGTACTACACATGTGACCATTATTTATCGATACACGTAGTAGCCTTCACATAGTACTACACACGTGATCATCAATACTTTATTCAAATCTTTACCATTCCGACAGTTCCACAAAGATTCTTACTTCCCAATAATTTACAATTTCTCCATAACAAATCATAATATCAATCTTTCCACTCAACTGCATAACCAATTTAATAATTCGATTTGAATCATTTCAACCATTACTTGCAGTTGGTATATCTATAAACCAAGCTGGTTTTAAACAAATCAACTATCAATTTCAAATTTCTAACTTTTATATAACTATTTCATATTCAACCCTTTCACATATATTGTCACGAAATATAACAAAAATAATTATAACAATGTATTAATTACATACAACTTACCTCGATACAAAATGTAGAGATTTTGTAATTTAATTCCAATCTTCTCTTTTCCTCGATTAAGGTTGACTTCTCGTCTTTCTTAATCTATAACAGCAAATTGAGCTTGTTTAACATTCACATTTATTAAAACAAGCTTCGACTCAACTTTTGAAAAATTACGATTTTGTCCCTAAACTTTTACATAATTACATTTTTGCCCCAAAGTTTGGAAATTAAATTTTGTTCTTTATTCTTATGTTTTGTCACACGCTGAACACTTTTCCCTCTCATAGCAACTTCCAATTCTCACTCTAACTATTACTTATGAGCTTTAGGTATTTTTATCGATTATGTTATTTTAATCGGTTTCACTTAAAATCGACTAGCAAAAATTGTTTAACATAATTTCTAACTTCATATTCTTCCATAAAACATCAAAATATGGAAATTTCACACATGAGTAATTTTTCAAATTTCAACCCTAGCTCGAATTAACAGTAAAAATAGATAAACCGAGCTACGAGAATCTAAAAAATGCAAAGAACATTAAAAACGGGGCTACGATGCACTTACTATGAGCTTGAAAAAGAAAAGAAACACTAGCTATGGTGTCTTCTAAAATTCGGCAGCAACTATGGAGAAGATGGGCATATTTTGCCATCTTTTTCCCATTTAATTCTATTTATTTACCAAATGACTAAAATGCCCTTTCTTAAAAAAATTCTATTTCACTTATTTCATGCCCATTTTTTTCCATCATTAACTAATGGTCTAATTTCCACATAAGGACCCCTAATTTATGATTCCATAACAATTAAATACCTTTAACATATAAAACTCAACTTTTGCACTTTTTACAATTTAGTCCTTTTGACAAAATTGAGTGCCCAAACGTCAAAATTTTCGAACGAAATTTTTACGAAAACGTTCCACGAAATCATAGACCCTAAAAAATACAATAATAATATTTTTTCTAGTCAGATTTGTGGTCCCGAAACCACTTTTCTGACTAAGCCCTAAATCAAGTTGTTACAGATTTAGCCTAGACTGGTAATCCCGCTGTAAGAAATGAGGTTCGCGGGAGTGTGCTCTTTGAATTGAAAAATGTGTGAACATGAATATGAATTGACGGACCCGAATTTGTACACTAAAGTGTACCCTTGAAAATCCATCAAAATTCCGAGAAATTCAACGGGATAAAAATATAAAATGATAAGTACATAAAATCATGAAATTAAACTTGAAATACATAAAAATGATAATTATTTGATATACTAAAATATGACATGGAAAATACATGTATATGAAACTTGCTCGATAATTATGCATATTCAAGATTATGAACTGCTCTTGGAATAAATATACATTGAACTTATAAAAAATTATGGTACATGAAATACATCATAATGACTTGAATAATTTATATTTAAGAAGAAACAACAAGAAAATGAAATGTATCATGACATGTAAATATTAGACTATCTTTGATACGTTGATACAAGGAAAATTAAGTGTATTAAGACGAGTAATAAATTTAAGTGAGACATGGCGAGAAAATAAGTTTGTCAATATTAAAGTACGCTAACCAATGTTGTTGCTTGAATTTTAGGCAAGTGCCAAATTACTGTTGAATGGTAATATGTTTAATTATATGGTGCATTGGAATGGTAAGTGCTTAGATGAAAATATAATTGAGCTTATGAAAGAGTGGAAAGGTTTCAGTTATGCAATTTCTTATGAAAAGATTTGTTATGTGATATGCTCGTATGAACCCTGCACCTAATTCGAAAATAAAAAAGTTTTAAATATATATATATTTAGGATTCTGCGAAAAATTCCCTATGATTCCGATTTAATCCCAGTAGGTTCCTAATAAATGTTTTGGGCTTCGAGAGCCCAATAGAGGGACGTTATGATTATTTTCAGAATATGAATAATAAATGATTCAGATTTATTGAAAATTTTTAGTAAACTCTGGTAATGCCTCATGCCCTATTTCGACAACGGATACGTGTAACAGCCCGAATTTTGGGCTAGTCGGAATAGTGATTTCGGGACCACAAATTTGACGAGAAAAAAAATTATTTTCATTATATTTTTATGGTCTACAATTTCAGAAAATTATTTCATGAAAATTTTGTTCGAAAATTTTGACGTTTGGGCACTCAATTTAGTCAAAAGGACTAAATTGTAAAAAGTACAAAAGTTGAGTTTTACATGTTAGAAGTGTCCAATTGTTATGAAATTTTAAATTGGAGGTCCTTAAATGGTAATTAGACCATTGGTTAACTTGTTGGACAAAAATGGACAAGAGATAAGTGAAATAGGAAATTTTTAAGTTGGGGGCATTTTGGTCATTTCGTAATTAAAAGAATTAAAAAGGCCAAAATAGCCAAAACTTTGTCCATCTTCTCCATGGTGAATGAAATCAGCAAGAAGGAAGTCATATTTAGGGTTTTCAAGCTTCCAAGCTCCATAGTAAGTGATTCCAAGCCTCGTTTTTAATGTTCTTTACGTTTTTGGAGTCCCGGTAACTTGATTTAGCTTATTCTAGCAATAATTTAATCTAGGGTTCATATTTGGAAAAATACCCATAGGT
Organism: Gossypium raimondii; assembly: GCF_025698545.1. NCBI lineage: Eukaryota > Viridiplantae > Streptophyta > Magnoliopsida > Malvales > Malvaceae > Gossypium > Gossypium raimondii. The sequence goes on along the minus strand of NC_068574.1, from coordinate 28,767,632 downwards.
GAAATATGTTTATTTTGATGTTTTATGGTAGAATATGAAGCTTGAAATTATGTTAAATAACTTTTGCTAGCCGATTTTAAGTGAAAACGAGTAAATTGACATAATCGGTAAAAATACCTAATGTTCATAAGTAAGTGTTAGAGTGAGAATTTGATGTTTCCATAGAAGGGAAAAATGTTCAGAATGTCATAAAACATAAGAAAAAGGAATAGAGATTCATTTCTGAGCCTAGGGGAAAAATCATAATTTTGTGAAACTTTAGGGGCAAAAATGTAAATTTTCCAAAATGTGATTTTTGGACTGGACTGAATAATGTGAGTGTTAAATAAGTTAAATGTGTTATTATAAGTCAAGAAAGACAAGGAATTGACTTTGATTAGTGAAAAGGAAAAAATGAGAAAAAGTGAGAAATTTCCCGATTGAACATTCGGAATAAAAAGGGATACGAATGACGTGACAAATGATCACATGTGTGGCATGGACTGTGTGTAGGCCACTATGTGAAAGTGAAAGTGATGGTCACGTGTGTAGTACTATGTCCAGACTACTACGTGTACCAGAATGATAGGTCGCATGTGTAGTACTATGTGCAGGCTACTATGCGTACCGGATAGCTTCGATCACGTGTGTAGTACTATGTGCAGGCTACTATGTGTATCGGATAGTGATGGTCACATGTGTAGTACTATGTGCAGGCTACTATGTGAACCGGTATAATTAATTATAAGGTGGTTGCCATGTGCTGATCCCACCAGATATCATTAATTACAAAGGGTGGTTGTTGTGTGCTGAATCCACCGTGTATTTGTTGTTATTCCGAAGTGTTCATCGGGAAATTGACTGAGTGAAAATGCATGAGATCATGTAATGATTAAGTGTGATTGAATGATGAATATATGTGTGGAATTGAATTGAATAATGATTGAAAGTGAAAAAGTGAAATTATGAAAAAGTAAAATTAGCAACAAAACAGTTTTGGATAGTAACAATAGTGTGACTTTGAAAAATCACCAAAAATGGTGAAAATTGAATTAAAGAGTGAATAAGATATGAAATGAAATATTAATGAGTCTATTTTCACATAAAAGAAACAGAGCAAACAAAAGAGTTATATATTTTGAGATATTTGAATTTTAGTGAGGCAGGATCAGATTGATTTTGGAATCCCTGTTCGACTTTGGAAAATAATTAAAATTGTAAAAAAATAATTATGAGTTATAATTTATATGATTAGAATCCTTAATGAGTCTATTTTCAAAGGAAATAAACGAAAATATCATCTGAATTTTGTACAATGAGATAATTCATTTTTAGTGAAGAGAGGTCAGAGATGTTGAGCAGTGAAATAGGGGTGACTTTAAAGAATAAACTGTACTAATTGGCTAAGTCAAAATTCTAAAAATTTTATGGTAAGAAGATATGTGAGTATTGTTTTAGGAAAATTAATGAAACTTAATTTGGATCTTTTAGCTCTAGATAAAAATAATTTAGTGACTGTAACTCGACTAGACAACTTTGAATTTAAATATAGGTGAATAGTGAAATTATGTATAATGCTATTTAAGCAAGTTATATACATAAAGGATGTGGGATGGAGAGGAGGGGGAGGGCAATAAATTATATGAATGAATTGTGTATAATTGGTTAAATTTCTGATTATAATCGATAAATGTTGAAATAGGAGTGATGCTTATATTGGTGCATTACTGGTCATGGTAAGCTCATGAGAGAAAAAAAAGTTTCGTAGCATATGCGTGTGGTATATTTGGCATGAAATGATGTCATGAGTGGCTCATGAATTAATTCATGTTGGTAAGTTGATGCATAATTATAGTATTCAAATATATACATATTTGTAATATTTTGCTATGTGATTCGAAAAAAAGGGGAATAAATAACATACTGAAAATTTGGCCATGGTGCTAGTTTATGTTAAAGGAGTGTTTTATGACATATCTTAAGTAATGGAATGTTATGAATTTTGAGATTAATTTGCTAGTCAAATAAATGGCAAATGAATTGATTACGTATTCGTAATTTTGACATATGCTTGGTATATGAAACGTAATAATATATGCTTGAATAAACTTTAAGTATTCGAATGACATGGATTTGATGGTGATGAGATTCAGACATTGAATTCATGAAGCACATGTGATGTATTATTGTTGTGTGATAGCTTGGTTCGAGAAATTGGTTAGGTAAATGGTAAGTGAAAGCATTTATGGATATAGAAGAAAATTCGGAGTGAATATGAAATTTAGCTCAATTAAATGATTTCATCAATTAAACATTGTGTATACCAGAATGTGTTAGTGAATTACATATTTGTAAATTGACATTCAAAGTTCAATTAGTGATATATGAAAATAACATGAAAAGATTTATGATTGTGATTAATATTGATTCTGACTTAAAGTGGATTCTTCAATATTGGATTGATTTAACGGATATATTAAGCATATGAATAGGTATGTATTGGGCCTCGTAAACCCTAATTAGCGACTCGAAGATAATAATTTGAAAGATTTTAATTTGGATGAAATTTTATAACTCGGTTTAATATGTTTATAAGTGTATTTATTCTGGTAATGCCTCGTACCCTATTCCAGCGTAGAATATGGGTAAGGGGTGTTACAATGTGACATCACCAGATTCGGCCCTAATGTTTAGGCCGGGTTTGGGGTGTTACAACACGGGTAGGGGGTGTTACAATTATTGATATCAGAGCTACAGTTTAGTCGGTTCTCGGACTAACATAGTGTATATGAGTCTAGCTATATATGTCGTATTACTATTCGTGATAGCGTGATATCTGGTAATGCCGTATTACTTTCAATCGAGCTATTTTCAAAAATGCTAAAAAATTTATATTGATGTGATTGAAATGTGTTTATGATGAAACGAAACTTAGAAAAATATGAATAGAAGTTCATGATAAGTATGTGTTAATGTACGAAATGAGATAACCATAAGTTGAGATGAGAAATGTTGAAATGTAGAATAAAATGAAAGTTTATATGGTGATAAGCCCAACCGTGTTTGCTTAGTGTGCATATGATGTTATGTCCTCAACATATTCGATTAAGTAAATATGGTAAGCAAATATACACAAATAGATGGAATGTGTGTTTATGTGCACTTGCTTGAATGTGTAATCAGTATATTTATTTGATAGAATCTTATGTTTAATTGTTAAATTAGAAATAATATGTTTTGTTTATGTCTTTACTATTGAACTACAAATATTATAATCGCATGAAAATAGAATTGGAAGATCAAATTGAGTAGTACGCAGGAATGAGTACTTTTGTTCAGTGATATGTGATGAATTGACGGAAAAGACCATGGTTTGACCATGGCAACATGTGAAAATGTGATTATGTGATTTTCGTGTAAGGCCATAGCTGGGCTATGGCATCAGTAAGTGATATATGATTCCATGTAAGACCATAGTTGGGCTATGGCATCGGTATGTGATATGTGATTACGTGTAAGACCATAGTTGGACTATGGCATCGAGAAAATAAAGTACTCAATTCCGTAAGGCGTTCTTTAATTTGAAAAATGTCAGTAAGTAAAATGGAAGCCAAGTATTGAAATTTAATTAGATATTAATATTGAGCTTGAGTAAGTAAAACCATTATGTGAAATTGTGAGTGACAGAAAACATTTGTAATAAATAGATGTATTAATTTGCTTGGAATGAACTATGTGGTTATGATGGTATTACATTGATGATGAAAGCTAAGTCATATATATATGTATTTGTAAGAGTAAGTTAGAGGCTTTACGACCTCACCATCACCCCCTTATCAGTATTGCTTTATGACGAAATTTTTTTTACGAGAATCAGGTTGAAGAAGCTCATAAATGTGAACTAAAGAAGAAGTTAAATTTGATGAGACAAAATATTCAAGTATGATACCTAAAGAATGTCTGTATTAACTGGAAGTTCTTTTGAATTGATTTTTGTTAGTAATTGGAATAATGTGAGGTTTGTGATAACAAAATTTGTCAGAGAAATGATAATTAAGTTGTAAAGATGCATGTGTGTGACGATTACAATCGAAATGAACATGATGATCTTTTCTGGATATTCTATATATTCTTTTATCCTCAGAGATATGTGTATAATTGTTCAGTTTCTAATGGAGTTCTTATGTTATGAGAATGTTAGCTAATTATGATGTTAGACGAAAACCCTATTGGTTTGGTCAGTTTATGACCAGTTATTATTCTGTTTTGTATACATATTTAAAAAGTGTATTGTTTTGCTACGATGAAATTCCTGAGCTGAAATGTGGTGATTTTGGTATCTGGATTTTTCTGATTTTCATGTAAGGAATTGTCATCAGTAAGGGTATAAATAATGAGAGCATAAACTTAAAAATTGTATGATTGAATTTTTCCTTAGGTAAATTTGATTAAAGTTAGTGAGTTCAATCAAAATATATGCTTCCTTGAACTAATACGGTTAAAGGATCTTTGGTTTGCATGCTAAAAGAATGTTGAAAGATTGTGTGTTTGAGTTGTATCCTCAGCATTAAGAAAATATTATCTTGATATGCTAGTGTTTGATAGTTGAAATCAATACAGTTGTTTTATTAAAGTGAATTGAATTATCGAGATGTGATTTGAGTTATATGTACTTAAGCATGTCCTCAGCTAAGAGAATAAATTCTGTGCACTCATGAGTATGAAGATAGATAGTCGGAATGAAAAAAAATTATTACAGTAAGAGAGAAGATATTCTTGATATAGTAAAACAAGGAAATTTCGAGGACGATATTTATTTTAAGGGGGAGAGAAATGTAATACCCCGAAAATTTTTACAATAAGATATTATTTTGATATAGTAAGGAAATAAAGTGACAAAAGGAGAATTTTGAGTTATGACAACATTGGGAAGTATACTATGACATATTAATTCAAGAAAGGATTAAATTGTAAAAGTGAGAAAAGTTTTGTTACCCAATAATAAATACTTAAAATTTAAGGGTCAAAATGTAAATATGAAAAGTTGAAGGATCAATAGTGTAAATATTTTAAGGGTGGAATAATCTAGAACCTAAGGATAATGGATGAATTAGGACCAAATTGAATAGATGAAGAATTATGAGAGACCAAATTGTAACTTTACCAAATTAAGTGATGACTCCAGGATGGAATTTTAGAAGATCTAAAGGACAAAATGGTCAATTAGAAGAGAGAGAAATCTAGAAAATAATGAAGATGTTGGAGATATTTTAGATTAAATAAATAAATAAATAAATATTAGTTTATTATATTTTGATTTGATTTTTTTTCTTAATGATATTTTATTATTTTATTTATTCTATATATATATGTGGAAAGAAAGATGGAAGCCATCATCTCACCATTTTTCCATGCATCAACATGAGAAGAAGAGAGAAAGAAAGAAAGTTTTGCTTTCATTACAATTTGGTCCTCACACCAAAAATTCACCATTTTCACTTAGAATTCAAAGAAATTTCCATAGCCACCAAGAGAGAAAATTGATAAGGAGACTATGGGAAGCTAGAATATCAAGTAAGATTCAAGAAATAAAGGCTGAAGGAGAGAAAAAATCAAGTTAAAGATTGAAATCAATAGAGCAAGGTAAGAACATCAAGATTTCAATATATTTTTGAGTTTGATATTATTGAAAAAGTATGAAATTGATGTTAATGTAGGGTTTTATTATATAAGGTTCTATGTTCTTGATATGTTAGTGAAGAAAAATAAGAGAAACTGATGAGAAATACTATAGAGAATGGGAATAAGGGTGTTATAAATTTAGTAATCAACATTTTGCACTAAAATAGTTTTGGATGAAGCAGTGAGGTTAAATTTAAAAATCACCATAAATCATGGAAATGGAATTAGAGGATGAAAATTTTTGAAATTAAAGCTTATTGAGTCTAGTTTTCATAGAAGAAACGGTGTAATCAATGAAATAGTAAATTATGAGATATAATAAATTTTGTGAGACAACTTCGAATGAATTTGGGTTCCCTATTCTAAATTTGGAAAATCATTAAAATTGTAAAAATATTATTATGAGTTATAATTTATATGATTATAATTCTTAATAAGTCTATTTTAAATAGGAACAAACGATAACATCATTCGAATCCTGTACAAGGAGATAATTAATTTTAGTAAAGAAGGGTCAAACTGTCGGATAGCAGAATAGGGATGACTTTATAGAATAAAATGTACTTATTTGCTAAACCAAAATTATGAAAATTTTATGGTACGAATATATATGAGTCTAGTTTTATATAAAATTTACGGATCTCAATTTGGAGTTCTTTAGTTTAAGATATAATTAATTTAGTAACTATAACTCAAGTGAATAACTTGTTATGAGTAAACAAGTAAATAGTGGTAATATATATATCAAGGATGTGGAATGGAGTGGAGGAGGAAAATAATATATGTGAATATTAAGGTAATCTGAGTTTATTTTAAAATAGCTAATTTACATGTTTTAGGTTCAGGGACTAAATTGAATAAAAGTAAAAATTTTAGGGTAATTTTGTAAAGATTTCAAAATGACCAAATTGCATGAAATGAATTTTTTATCATTTAAATTATTAAATTGAATGAAATATTAATTTAGATCAAGATTTGGGTGGAAATTTGAGAAAATGGAAAATTACCAAAATGTCCCTAAATTTTGATATTTACGTAATTTAGCCCGATAAGTTCGTGTAACTTGAATTATATTCTTAAATGCTTGAAATGTTTTTTATTGATGTGAATATGATTTGAATGTAATTGTATGAAAATTGATGAAACATTGATATATTTGATAAAAAAGGGGAAGAAATCCTAGTTGAATGGAAGGAAAATGCAATGGATCTCTGAAAAGGAATTGACGGTAAAAAGGATCTACCCCGGAGGGGTGATCCTATCCTGATATAGCCCTCCCGAAGAACATGTGGAAAATGGATTTATCCCAGACGAGTAATCCGAATTAGGGTATGAATTTAGCCTGGACTGGTAATTCAGATTCAAGCTCATTAGAGTAATTGTCGTTGCAGGGGATTTAGCCTGGACTGGTAATCCCGACAATACTCTATGAGTTTATATTACAGGGGATTTAGCCTGGACTAGTAATCTCGCTGTAAGAAATAAGGTTTGCGAGAGTTTGCTCTCTTGCAGGGGATTTAGCCTGGACTGGTAATCCTGCTATAATAAATGAGGTTCGCGGGAGTGTGATCTCTGAACTGAAAAATGTGCGCACATGAATATGAATTGACTGACCTAAATTTGCACACTTAAGTGTACCCTTGAAAATCCATTGAAATTCTGAGAAATTCAACGGGATAAAAATAGAAAATGATAAGTACATAAAATCATGAAATTAAACTTGAAATACATAGAAATTATAATTATTTGATATACTAAAATATGACATGGAAAATACATGTATGTGAAACTTGCCTAATAATTATGCATATTCAAGATTATGAACTGCTACTGGAGTAAATATACATTGAACTTATAAAAAAATTATGGTACATGAAATATTGTCATAATGAATTGAATAATTTATATTTAAGAAGAAACAACAAGAAAATGATATGTATCATGACATGTAAATATGAGACTATCTTTGATACGTTGATACAAGGAAAATTATGTGTATTAAGACGAGTAATAAATTTAAGTGAGACATGGCGAGAAAATAAGTTTGTCAATATTAAAGTACGCTAACCAATGTTGTTGCTTTAAGTTCAGACAAGTGCCAAATTACTGTTGAATGGTAATATGTTTAATTGTAAGGTGCATTGGAATGGTAAGTGCTTAGATGAAAATATAATTGAGCTCATGAAAGAGTGGAAAGGTTTCAGTTGTGCAATTTCTTATAAAAAGATTTGTTATGTGATACGCTTGTATGAACCCTGCACCTAATTCGAAAAAAAAAAAATTTAAAATCGATATATATATTTAGGATTCTGTGAAAAATTCCCTATGATTCCGATTTAATCCCAGTATGTTCCTAATAAATGTTTTGGGCTTCGAGAGCCCAATAGAGGGATGTTATGATTATTTTCAGAATATGAATAATAAATGATTCAGAATTATTGAAAATGTTCAGTAAACTCCGGTAATGCCTCGTGCCCTATTCCGACAACGGATACGGTTAGGGGGTGTTATAGGTGGCATATTAAGTCTGCATATATTTGTAGTCAGTGCACTGCATTTTGAGTACTGATGGGATTGGCGATTATATCGCATTATTTATTTGGCAGTTTCACTGCATTATTGATTATTGGTAGTTTTACCACATCGAGCATTGCTCACATACATTGGAGTTTGGCAGACAAGTTCTAGGGAACTCGTGGTGTGTAACGGATGGTATGTGTAGATCTTGTATGTGCATTTTTTCACGATCTTGTGCATTTGAAATTATTATAGATAGTGTTTGATTGTGCTATTGGTACCACTATGAAATTGGTTGTATGAATGCTTAATACTCGTTTAGTCTCACACTGAGCTTGTTAAGCTTACCCCATTATCTCAACTTCTCATGTAATGATCGAACTTAGAATTGGGATTAGCATGCAAACGTACGGCAAATTTCAGACTTTACTTCGTCATATTATTTTAGTTTAATTATATTTTTTGGTTATTTTATTATTATTTAGTTTTGGATTGTATAGTTTCTTTAAGTTGTGGTTTGGAATTGTTTGAGATTTTGAGGTTTTTCATGCATGCATGACACACATATTTGGTATAGATACACAGTTTTTATAAATATGTTGAAATGGACTATGCATGATATATGGCTAAATTAATAATTTGACTAGTAATGGTACATTTTCGCTGTTAAGAAGATAACAAAATGAATTTTCAAAGGCAACACCTTCAGTAAGGTTTTTCAAAAACTCACCTAATTCGCTAATTTGACATAAGCATGGTTGGACTAAGTAAGTGGACGTTTTCCAAAGCTAGCAGTAGAAACCACGGTTTTATAGAAATGAGTACTTGAAGGTTTTTAACTATCGTTAGGGTAGGTTCAACATTAAGGTGTCCAATGTGGCCTTCCAAATTCGACTAGAATGTCTAGGATGGGTTTGAGAGGTTACAGCTTATCAACGCTTATATGAACTAATGAGACATTCTGTAGCTAGTAAAGCCTGGCGAAATTCAGGTACGCCTTGTTCCACTGATTATATGACTTAATGTAAATAAACGAGTTTTTATAAATAGATAAATAAATAAAATTTTTAACCTTTTTGGAAAAAAATAATCTAGTTTGAAAATTAGTTGTAAATGGGGTAGGAACGGGAACACATTGCCTTCTTGAAAATGTTTTCTTAAAAATAATTTCTGTGGATCACTTGTCCCTTGTCACTCCCAGTTTTCTTTAAATTAAAGTAAATAGTAGTTACAGATGCCTCCTAGACGTAGGCGGCCAGCTACGAATGCACCTGCAACATTCATTTACCTGATGAATCGAGTTTTTCATTCGTTTCTGGATAAATTCGTAGTTGTCTTTATAGATGATATTCTCGTGTATTCCCATACCAAGGATGATAATGATGCACATCTATGGGTTGTTCTCCAGATTTTACGAGAAACAGTTGCATGCAAAGTTAAGTAAGTGCAAGTTCTGACTTTGAGAAGTAATGTTTCTCGAGCATCTGGTGTCTTTCAAAGGGATTCATGTGGGTTCAAAGAAGGTTGAGGCTATTTTAGAGATGAAGAAGCCAAAGAATGTCACTAAAGTTTGCATTTTTTTTTGGATTAGTGGGCTATTATCGTAGGTTCGTTGAGGGGTTCTCCATTATAGTTGCACCCGTAGCAAAACTACTTTAGAAGAATGTGTTGTTTGAGTGCATTGAGGAAAGACAGAGATGTTTTGATAGGCTGAAGACAGTATTGACTGAGGTGCCATTGTTGGTTCAACCTGAGTCTAAGAAAGAATATGTTGTCTATAGTGATGTGTCGTACACGGGACTCGGATGTGTATTAATGTAGGATGGGAAGGTGGTAGCATATGCTTCGAGACAGTTGAGGCTGCATGAGCATAATTACTCGACCCATGATTTAGAGTTTGCTATTGTGGTTTTTGCACTCAAGATTTGGCATCACTATTTATATAGTGAGAGGTGCGTTATCTACACTGATCACAAGATTCTTAGGTATCTCATATCCCAGAAGGAGTTAAACTTGAGATAGAGACGCTGGATTAAGCTATTGAAAGATTATGACTGCATGATTGAGTATCATCCCGAAAAAACGGATATGGCTGCTGATGCTTTGAGTTGAAAGTCGATGGTTGAGTTGTGAACCATGTTTGCACGATTGACCCTGACCAGTAATAGTGGTTTGTTGGCTAAACTTGAGGGGAAGCCGACTTTATCACGTCAGATTAAAGAGAACTAGTTGGTTGATGAGTTTTTAGCAGAAAAGATTCGGTAGGTTGAGGATGGTAATGGTGGAGACTTTGAGTTGAATCTTTACAGTATCTTACTTTTCTGTGGGAGACTGTATGTACTTGTTGTTGTGGAGCTTAGGCACGTGATTCTTACCGACGTGCATAGTAGCCTCTATACTGTGCACCTCAGTAGTATCAAGATGTATCGGGATCTTCAGGAATTATATTGGTGGCCTAGATTGAAGCGGGATGTTACTAATTTTGTGGGCCAATGTTTAGTATGTCAACGGGTGTAGGCAGAACACCAACATCCTTCGGGTTTGTTGCAGCCGGTACAGATTTGAAAGTGGAAGTAAGAGAGGGTTACGATGGATTTTGTCTACAATTTGCCCCTGACCCTGACTAAGAAGAATTTGAGTTAGGTGATTGTTGATTGGTTCTCAAAGAGTGCGCATTTTCTAGCAATGCATACTAATTACTCGATGGAGAGATTAGTTTAGTTGTACGTGGTAGAGATAGTTCGACTTCAGGGTTTACCAATTTCGATCATCTTTGATAGAGATTTGCGATTTACCTCGAGATTTTTTAGGAGTCTTCAGGGAGCTTTGGGTTCAAAGCTTAACTTTAGTATGACTTAGCATCCCAAGACAGATGGTCAACCAGAACGGGTGATTCAGATACTTGAGGATAAGTTGCGTAGTTGTATCATTGAGTTTGGTGGTAGTTGGGTGCACTATTTGCATTTAGTAGAGTTTGCTTACAACAACAGCTACAGGTCGAGTATTCAGATGGTACCGTTCAAGGCACTGTATGGTAGGAGGTGTAAAACTCCACTGTGTTGGTCCGAGCTAGGTGAGAGACATGTTATGGGTCTGGATTTGATTCGAGAGATTGAGGAGAAGGTGAAATTGATTGGTGATAAACTGAAAGCCACTTCTGATAGGCAGAAGTCTTATATGGATCTAAAACATCGTGACATTAAGTTTCAAGTTGGGGATTGAGTGTTCCTTAAGGTTTCACATTGGAAGAAAGTTCTATGATTTAGAAGGAAAGGGAAGTGGAGTTTGAGATTTATTAGGCCTTATAAGGTGATTGAGAGGATTGGACCAGTAGCGTATCGACTTAGATTACCGGTTGAACTTGAGCATATTCACAATGTATTTCATGTGTCTCTGTTGCCTCTGTATCGATTTGATCTTTCACATGTAGTTTTGGCTGAGGAGATCAAGGTTCGACCTGATCTTACATATAAGGAGGAACCAGTTGAGATCTTAGCTCCTGAGGTTAAGGTGTTGCATAACAAGAGCATACCTTTGGTAAAGGTTTTGTGATGTAACCATAAGACTGAGGAAGCTACTTCGAAAACTGAGGATGCAATGAGACGACAATATTCTTATATGTTCGGTTTAGGTAATTTTGAGGACAAAATTCTTGTTAGAGGGGGAGAGCTTTCAAATCTTAGAAACCAGGTCGATAGTATTTTCATTAAAGTATAGATTAAAAGTGGAGTAAATAGAAAACACGTTAGTAATTAGGACTAAATAGGAATAGAAGCTAAACTAGATAACTTAAATAGGTAAATTATGACCAATGGTTAGTGGGGAAGTTGATAAAACAAGGGTAAAATTAGGAGGGATCTATAGGATAAAATAAACCAATTTTATAAATGAATTTGGCTATAAAAGTCAACACTGCTCATTTTCTTCCTCACGTTTTTTTTTAGTATTTTCTTTCTTTTCACACTTTCTTCATTTCAAAAGTTGTTACATCTAGTAGTTAATTTTCTTTCAAAATTTTCTTGCACATCATATTTTCTAAGCAACCAAACACCATTTTTCTTCTTTAACTTTGGTTCGATTATTGAGTGAACCACTAGAGAGTCAGGAAGGATAGCAAGATCAAAGGTAAACAATCTATTTTTATATGAAATTTGCATGAAATGCTTTTGGCTAAAGTATCTATGGTTTAGATAATAATTGTAGTAAACTTTGTTTTTTTAAAATTTTTGGCTTCAAGAAAATAGTGGACCGAACCTGGCAAAGCTATGAAATGTTTTCTAAAATGATTTTCAAAGAGCTTTAATAAAAAAATAAAGGTTTACGATCCGATTTAGAAAAGTTTTTAAGAAACCTTATAAATCAAAAGGTTTTGCTCTTGAGGAAGATGATGAACAGTAATTCTTTTGAAAGAATAGAGTTTAGTGAGGTTACCTTTAATTAATATTCTAGATCTGCAAATACATGTAGGTTAGGAGGGTTAAAAGTTAGGAAATGAGGCAAGTATTAAAACAATAAAGACAATATAAGTAGTAGGCTGCTATTGACTAGTGAATGAAATAAATTGTTTTATACAAAATGTGATGTGTATTTGTTCATGTGAAGCTAAAAGTACTGGGGGAGCATTGACTAGAAGAAACAAAGGCAAGGAGAAGGTCACATAGTCGATGTTGTGGTGAACTAAGGTGAGTACTCTATGTACTGCACTTGAAAATGAGGTCGCACACGATTGGAAGTCGAGTAAGGAGTGCAAACCCAATCTTAGCGTTGTGTATTCAACATGTGCGCTATGCAAACATCATCCTTGTATTGTGCGAACTCCTTTCATGCGATGTGCGGACCTCTTCTATGTGTTGTACGAACCTTAAAAATGTATATATATTATGTGCGAGCTTATTGCTAAATGCTCTGCTATATAATAATTAGTGTGAACTATTACATATATCTTATATATAGGTGTTCTGGGTTTTAGCTTATATAAAATAGTGGTTTTATTATAAATATTATATATAAATCTTTACACTGAAAGGGTTTTGTTTTATATGTATGCTTGCGTGAGTTTTGTTAGAAATGATACTTATGTATACCTTTCCGTTATTAAGTTTTGTACTATATATAATAAGTAAATATAAATATACACACGGGGTGATAACCATAAGTCTAATATGTTGTTGTTTTATGCTAAATGTTCTGTATATACGAGCACAGGCCATATACGAACCATGTTCCTTTATGCCTAATGTCCTGTGTATGTGAGCCTAATTCTTTCTATGAGTACTGTGAGCTTAGTTAAAATTTGTGAGCCTAAAATGAAGTGATATCTAAATGTGTATTACCGTGATATGTTGGCATTGTGAATTTTTAGAGCTATTGGATATAGTTGTCATGCCATAGGATTGTGAGTGCTCACCCATATTATGTGATAGGGAATTGTGGCTTGGCGATTCGATGGAGAAATAAGGGAATGTAGAGAAATGCTCCAATGCTGCATTCACCGGGGATCGTAAAGGTGTGTTTTTCTAAGAGTGTGAGTATTTGTGCTACACTTATATGATGATTTAAGTGACTTTAAGAGTCTTAGGGTGTGTTTTGAGAGATTTGTTTATCCATTGAGTATGTTATTTAATTATGTTTCTTCTGTACGAATTGAAAATATATCACTAAATTAAATAGGTTTGATTATATGTGAATTAATGACATGCGAACTGATTGTATGCGAGCCTCCTATATGTAGAACTGGTTATGTGCGAACTGTTATATGCGATTTGTCTTTAAGTGAGTTGGTCAGTATACGGATTATTGATGTTTTCTCATGTTTTGCATAGATGTGTACTGATTGAGCTTCCCCAAGTTCATCCCTTTAATCGCTTTCCTCTTTCAGATAAGTAGTGCGCGGAATAGCGAGAAGGGTGGCAGCTTAGTGATCCATCGCACAAACTCTCTTTCTACAGTATGTGGACCAAGCTTATAAAACCCCAAGAAGGCAATGTGGGACATTCCCAGGCTAGATATTTAGAATTGAACCTCGATAATTTTGGACAATTTATAAAACATTTTTCAAGGGTTGTAAATGGACTTTTCGGACTGTTTAATTTTTGGGACTTTTTAATCTCCGTGCTTGTTTGTTTGGTTGAAACTGCTGCTTGAATTATGTGGTACTGCTTATATGAACTAACGAGACATTTAGCAGCTAGTAGAGCCTACCGAAATCCAGGTACACCTTATTCCTCTGATTATATGATTTATTGTTTGATTTAGAAAAGCATGCTTTTAAGACTAAATGCTTCTATGAAATATTCTGTATATGTATGGTAAGTATGGATGGTTGGTGTGATTTGTGGTTGTTTAGCGGAGTGTAACCTCGTTGGATAATGTGTCACTCAAAATTTGGGTCCAACCGTCTCGATCCGGTTTGGGGTGTCACAAAACCCCTCCAAAGAGGATAAACCACGGGTAAAGACAATTTTACTATAATGGAAAAAACGAAGAGTACAAAAGATGAATATAAAAAACTAAACCCTAAAACTCAGAAACAAATAACCTTGAAAATGTAAACACCAAATTCACCAAATGTGTTACAAGTTCTAATCTTTAGTGAGTATTTTTGTAAGGTTGTAAAAGAGCCTACTCATAAGCTAAATTCATAGGTTAAATAAATTATGCTAATAAATACTAGATATATTATACTAATAGATACTAAATCTTCTAGAAAGAAAATATATTTTGTTTAAATTGACTTGAAAGCAATAACTTATTTTATTTAACAAGAATTTGAGTCACACAACTCTAACAATGGAGATTTCTTTGGCCTGGCAGTGACATGGAAGAAAACCTCATCATTGGTGGGAAACTCCCATTGATCAGCTTAACCCGAGGGAGTTCTACGAATGAGAAGAAAGTTTCGCAAAGTTTATCAACTTGCTCTCTGTCACGAAGGGCAAGAAGACTGCAGATATTTCCTCAATGCATGCTCAAATAGAAGAGGATGACCCTTTTGCCTTCCCTCTATGATATGGCCTCAATCAGAAGTATTTTTGTACCTCAAAGTCCACGACATTAACTATTAATTTTATTGATTTATTTGTTATGTTTGTTAGGCTTGTCAATCTTGGGATTCCTCAAGACATACATGAACCTATTCTTGTAGCCAACCAACATATGGTCTATGGTCTCTGTTGTAGCATTCTAGAGCCTTGACTATATTGGGTCTAAGACTATTTCAGTTCTAATTTTCATTTTGTATCAACAATCTACTTTCAATAAACCGATGATTAATAAAATTATTGCATCCTGTTTTGTTAACATTTGAGCTCAAGCTGGTGAATTTGCAAATATTGTTGATGCACTCTCCAGTTTCAGGATATTGTTAAAAAATTTTCATGCAATGTAAAGAGAAGAATATCTCACACTGGAATATGCTATCTTTTTTATTACAAGATTTCACATCAAGTTTTTGCACATGGAAAATCTTAAACTAGATAAACCTTTTCAATGTGAAGTTGTTTAATTTTAGGTGCTCAATTTTCATTCAATAGCTTGTTATTACTGCAATTCACAGTAACACTAAGAGTTGAATTCTTAAAAGTGAGAAAATATGATTTTCTTCATCTATTCTTCTCAATATAACTCTGATGCAAAAATTGTAATATATCATGCATCATAAAATAAAACTAGTAGAGAAGCAAAATATGAGTCATTTTAGATGCTAATGACAACATCATCATACTCTCAATTGTAGTACAGCCTAACCTGTTCTGAAATTTATCATAAACTGCAATGCAATAATTTTGATATCCATTATTTCCTTATAGGTTTTTGGAGCCTTTTTTCTTGATTTATTTGCATTTAATTTCTTGAGTTTTTTCCCTATATATATGAATTCCATCCAAGAATAACTTCATTCTAAACCATCTAAAAGGTTACTAAAGCATTCCTGTTTAACTTTTTTGCTGGTTTCTTTTGCCTTTTGATCTTTTTTATGTAATGGCAAGCTTAAGCAAGAAGACTGGGGGAAAATAAAAATTGAGATTAAGATCATTGAAAATGAAGATGATACACTCATCTCATTTTCTAATTGATGTACAGGAATTTATAAGAAAATCTCTGAACTCTCCACTTTATACGGTGTTGAGATTCTTTTTATTATTTTCTCACCAACTGGTAAGCCTTATTCATTTCGTCATCCGTATGTTGAACTATCGCTAAACAATTTTTGAACCCAAACCTACCTCTTATTGAAACCAGTCATGCTTTTGTTGAGGCTTACTGTAAGGTAAGAATTATGGTAAATTATGGTAAATTTTAGAACAAGTTAGGTTGTACTACTGATGAAAGTATGATGATGATTTCAGTAGCATCTGAAATGAATCAGATTTTGCTTCTCTCCTGGTTTTATTTTATGATACATGAAATATCGCAATGTCTACATAAGAGTTATATAGAGAAGAAGAGATGAAGAAAATCTAATTGTTCTAAGTTTTAAGAATTCAAATCTTAGTTTACTATGAATTGTTGTAATAACAAGTTGTTGGATGAAAATTGAACACCTAAAATTAAATTATTTCACATTGAATAAGTTTACCAAGTTTAGGATTTTCCCTGTGCAAAAAATTGATGTGGAATCTTGTAAGGAGAGAGAGAGCATATTCCACTATGATATATACTTCTATTTATGTTGATGTTGAATCTTATACTACCGTTGAAAGTATGATGATGCTGCCAGTAGCATTTGGAATGAATCGAATTTTGTTTCTCTACTGGTTTTATTTTATGATGCATGAAATATCGCAATGTCTGCATCAGAGTTATATAAATAAGAATAGATGAAGAAAATAAAATTGTTCTAAGTTTTAAGAATTCAACTTTAGTGTTACTACGACTAGCAGTAAGAACTAGTTGTTGAGTGAAAATTGAACACCTAAAATTAAACAACTTCACATTAAATAAGGTTATCTAGTTTAGGATTTTCCATGTGCAAAATATTGAACACCTAAAATTAAACAAATTCACACAGAATAAGGTTATCTAGTTTAGGATTTTCCATGTGCCAAAGTTAGGTAGGTAAATATGTTTCTTGAATGCAGTATAAATCTTATGTTATTGATCGTATATATGTTATATAAAATATGTCATCAAATGAAAAAATATGATATTACAATTGCATTTAAAGTGAATTATATGTTGAAAAGTATAAAAATCGATAACTTTATTTGTAAAATTAAAAGCTCACCCTAGAATAATGAGATAGAATGTTCAAAAAATGAAAGATTTCTAAATAAATCAAGAAAAATGCTCCAAAAACTTGTAAGAAGATCATGGATATCAAATTTATTGCATTGCAAATTATGGTACATGTTAAAATAGGTTAGGTTGTACTACCATTGAAAGTATGATGATTTTGTCAATATCATCTGAAATGACTCGGACTTTGATTCCCTACTATTTTTACTTAATGTTCCATGAAATATCGGATTTTTTTCTAAGTTTTAAGAATTCAACTCTTAGTGTTCTTGCAAATTGCAGTAATAACAAGTTATTGAATGAAATTTGAGCTCCTGAAAGTTAAAAACTTCACACTGAATATGGTTATCTAGTTTAGGATTTTCCATGTGCAAAACTTGATGTGGAGTCATGTAAGAAGAGAGAGAGAGCATATTCCACTGTGATATATTCTTCTCTTTATGTTGCATGAAAACTTTTTAACAGTATCCTAGAACTGAAGTGTGTATCAATAATGTAAGCAAATTCAAAAGCTTGAGCTTAAATGTTAGCAAAACAAGATGCAACAATTTTATTAACCACCAGTTTATTGAAAGCAGATTGTTGATACAACATAATAATTGGAATTGGAATAGTCCTAGAGCCTAATTAGTCAAGGCTTGGGAATGCTACAACAGAGACCATAGACCATATGTTAGTTGGATACATTAACAGGTTCACGTATGCCTTGAGGACTCCTGAGATTGACAAGCCTAACAAACATAAAAATAAAACAATAAAAATAACATTTAACATCATGGACTTTGATGTACAAAACTACTACTGACTAAGGCCATATCTAATATGGAAGGCAAAAGGGACATCCTCATTCATTGGAGCATGCATTGAGGAAATATTTGCAACTTTCTTGTCCCTTGTGACAGAGAGCAAGTTCATATAGCGAAATGGTCTCTATTGTAACATTCTCGAGCCTTGACTATTTAGGGTCTAAGACTATTTTTTTCTAGGTATCATGTTGTATCAACAGTCTACTTTTAGTAACCCTGTGATTAATAAAATGTTTGCATCCTGTTATGCTAACATTTGAGCTCAAGCTTGTGAATTTGCTTGTATTAGTGATACACTCTTCATTTTCAGGATACTGTTTTCATGCAACATAAAGAGAATAATATATCACAGTGGAATATGCTCTCTCTCTGCTCACAAGATTCCATATCAAGTTTTTGCACATGGAAAATACTAAGCTAGATAACCCTATTTAGTGTGAAGTTGTTTAATTTTAAGTGTTCAATTTCCATTCAACAACTTGTTATTACTTAAATTCGTACTAACATTAAGAGTTGAATTCTTAAAACTTAGAATAATTTCATTTTCTTCATCTATTCTTCTCTATTTAACTCAGAAGTAGACATTGTGGTACTTCATGCATCATAAAATAAAACCAATAGAGAAGCAAAATCTGAGTCATTTCGAATGACAACATCATCATACTCTTAATGGAAGTACAACCTAACCTATTATAAAATTTATCATAATTTGCAATGCAATAAACTTCATATCCATTATTTCATTATAGGTTTTTGGAGCACTTTTTCTTAATTTTTTTGCATATGATTTCTTGATTTTTTTTGCCTATAAATATGAATTCCATCAAAGAAATTCAGACCAAACCATCTTAAAGGCTAGTAAAGCATTCCTTTTTAACTTTTTTGTTTCTTCTGTCTTTTGATCTTTTTTGTAATGGCAAGCTTAGTCAAAAAAACTGGGGGAAAAAGAAAATTTGAGGTTAAGATCATTGAAAATGAGGATGTTAGGCTCATCTCATTTTCAATACGGTGTAAAGGAATTTTTTAGAAAATTTCTGATATCTCCACTTTATGTGGTTGTAACACCCCTAACCCGTATTCGTTGCCTGAATAGGGTTTTAGAGTATTATCGACATATAAAAATCAAATACAGACATTTCATATTATTTAACATTCATGTCAGAAATTATTTATAAAGTCCCTTATATGAGCCCTCGAGGCCCAAAACATGCATTAAAAATAAGTCGGGACTAGCCGAGTACTCAGAGAATTTTTCGCAAAATTTCAAATATTTCAAAGGTACAGGGGACATACGCCTGTGTGGTCAGGCTATGTGGCTTACACGGCCAAGAGACATGCCCGTGTCTCAGGCCATATGGACATTCGAAATAGGGCACACGGCCTTGTCCCAACCCGTGTCCATACCTGTGTCCATACCCGTGTAACTCTCTGACTTGGGTCACACTGTCAAGTCACACTCCTGTGTGCTAGGCTCTGTGTAGGTGTAGAGGTCACACGGCCAAGCCACACACCCATGTGCCAGGCCGTGTGATCAATTTTGAGCATTTTGTTTTGAAATTTTTAAGATGTAGGGGACACACGGCCAAAACACACGCCCGTGTGGATAAAATAAGGCCATTTCCTAGCCATATTTCTCACCCAAACTTGTCTTCCCCCTACAATAAAACTTAAATACATTCTGAAGCCACATTTGCTTTTCCCAGATGATAATCAATTATCAAGTCATAATCATTTAACAATTCAAGCCACCTGCGCTGTATCAGATTCAAGTCTTTTTGCGACATCAAATACTTTAAACTGTTGTGATCAATGAATATATAACACTTTTCACTAAATAAGTAGTGTTGCCAAATTTTCAGCGAAATATAATAGCTTCCAATTATAAATCATGTATCGGGTAATTCTTTTCATGTGGCTTAAGCTGTCTGGAAGCATAAGCTATTACCTTACCTTCTTGCATCAAGACACAGCCTAAACCTTTCAATGATGCATCCCTGTAAATCACAAATTTCTTACTTGATTCAGGTTGAACCAAAACCGGTGCTTCGATCAATAGGGCTTTCAACCAATCAAAGCTTTGCTGGCATTTATCAGACCATTCAAACTTCACATCTTTCTATAATAGTCGTGTCATTGGTGAAGCTATCATCGAAAACCCTTGTACAAATCTTTGATAATAACTGGGTAATCCCAGAAAGTTTTTGACTTTAGACACATTTTTCGGTGGTTTCCAGTTAACAATTGCAGAAATTTTACTCGAATCAACTCTAATACCTTCAATTTACACTATATGTCCAAAAAAACCAACTTCCCAAAGCCAAAATTCACATTTCCCAAGTTTAGCATATAGTTGTTTCTCACGCAGAGTTTGAAGAATAATTCTCAAACGATCAACATGCTCATTTTCATCTCGAGAATATAGCAGAATATCATCAATGAATACCACTACAAATCTATCCACCATCATATATTGGCCTAGACGATTCGATACTTTAACCACGAATTCGGTGGACTCAACAGGGAAATTTTAATTAGACACTAAATTTGTGCAAATATATGAATGTGTTGAACCAGGATCAATTAAAGCAATTATATCAGTATCAAGAAGAGAAAAAGTACTAGTGATAACATCGGGTGCATAGGCATCCTCACGTGCATGAATAGCATATGTCATTGCTGGTGCTCGTGCCTCAAATTTTACAGTTGAATCTTTTGTCGTACTCAGCTTCCACTCACATTACCGAGATTTTGAGGTGGTCTACCTTTTGTAGTGGGGTTGCTCGGTCTTGAAGTTTGAACGATATCTTTTTCAGGCTATTTTGAGTAGTCTCCTAGATAGTGGTCAAAAGAACCACATCTAAACCTAGCTTCACTTTTCATGTGACATTCTCCAAAATGAAATTTATTACACTGTTTCCACTTAGGTTTCATGTTTCTAACGCTACTCGTACTTGCTACAGATGTAGTCTGAGAACTCAAATTGGAGCTTTGAATACCTCTGTGTCTCCCAAAGTACCCCGCAGAGGAAACAGAATGGTCAAGATATTTTTTTAATTTCTTCGAGGTTGACAATATGACTTTCTCGTAAATCTTTTGCTTAAAATTCTGGCTTCCATCTCAGCCTATCTTTTCTCTTTACTCAGCTCTTCGACTTTGTATGTTCGGTCAACAAGTACAACAAATTCTTTTATTTTAAGAATTCCAGCTAAAAAATTTATATCTTCATTCAGACCTTCTTCAAACCGCTTGCACATTGCAATTTCAGTCAAGATACACTCTCTGATATATTTACTCAGTCTGACAAATTCTCGTTCATACTTAGATACAGTCATGTGCACCTGTTTGAGTTCCAAAAATTCTTTTCATTTCTGATCAAGAAACCTTTGACTGATATATTTCTTTTTGAATTCAGTTTGGAAAAATTCCCAAGTGACCATCTTCTTTAGTACAATATAAATTAAAGTGTTCCACCACTGGTAAGCTGAGTCTTTTAGCAGTGATACAACACATTTTAGATATTCAACTTATGTACAAGACAATTCATCCAAAACTCGAATAGTGTTTTCTAACCAAAATTTAGCCCTTTCTAAATCATCTTCAGTTGTATCTCTAAACTCTTCAACACCATATTTACAGATTTTATCAACAGGTGGCTTACCAGTTTTAACAAGTTCTATACCTTGTGGCATTTCAGGAATCGATTGAGAAACAGTAGGAGGTGGAGGTTGTTGCACAGCCGGATTGGTTCTTACAAATTCTGTAAACCACTCATTCATCATTTGGAAGAAGGCTTCTTTAACCACTACTCATCAGCCTTCAGATACGAGCCTTCTACTTCTAGATGTTGCTCTTTGAACTGAAGCTTGAGAATTGCTCTCAGCTTTTTCGGATTCAGCTTAGTTGGACGACATTACTATATGAAAAACATGTTCAAAATGGTTAGTAGATATCACACTATCTCATGTTAAACAATGGCATGTATATTTAAACTCGTACTTACTACATTCGTCTAAGAATCGGCTAAATCGTAGCTTTGATACCAATAAATGTAACACCCCTATCCCATATCCGTCGCCAAAATATGGTTTTGGAGCATTACCGGAATATAAAGATCAAATACAGACATTTTTTATTATTTAACATTCATTTCATAAATTATTTATAAAGTCCCTTATATGAGCCCTCGAGGCCCAAAACATTCATTAAAAATAAGTCAGGACTAACTGCGTACTCAGAGAATTTTTCGCAAAATTTCAAAATTTCCCAAGGTGCAGAGGACACAGGTCCGTGTGGTCAAGCTGTCTGGCTCACAAAGTCAAGAGACACGCCCATGTATTAGGTCGTGTGGACAATCGAATTAGGGGACACGGTCGTGTCCCAGCCTGTGTCCATACTCGTGTAACTCTCTGACTTTGGTGACACGGCCAAGTCACATGCCCGTGTGTAGGTGCAGGGGTCATACGGCCAAGCCACATACCCGTGTGCCAGGCCGTGTGATCAATTGTGGGTATTTTGTTTTGAAATTTTTAAGATGTAGGGGACATACGACCAAAACACACAGCCATGTCCTAGGCCGTATGTCACACACGGCTGAGACACACGATCCTGTCTCGGCCCATATGGACAAAATAAGGCCATTTCCTAGCCATATTTATCACCCAAACTTGTCTTCCACCTACAATAACACTTAAATCAAACCAAAATCATGTCTTAAACTTGACATATTACACATACAACCAATGTGCTCTTAGACATCCCGATAGACAATTTATCATTATGTCATTCCAACACTTATACTTACCTAGACACCAAATGCAAATATGCATAATCAAATTCATACTTCAAACATGATAATACCATATATATCAAAACATGACCATTACAAGCCATTCCAATGGCTAATTACAATTAAAACATTTATATGCCAACATTGGCCAAGTTAACCTATACATGCCATTATAACCAAAGTTAATTTCCTAAATATACTGAGATGAGCCAATGGATAGTGTGATGATATCTCTGCCAAGCTTCAAACCCAATGAGCCTCCGAATTATTATAGAATAGAGGAAAATAACAAAGTAAGCATATTATGCTTAGTAAGTTCGTATAACGGGAAATTTACTTACCAATCATTTACATTTAAGGTAAGAACGCAAAATTAATCCAAGGAATTTGGCAATATGCCTAAACACATATAACCTCAAGAAACATGTTAGTGATGTACTTCATGTGAACATCAAGAAACAAGGATGAGCTCATCGTGTAACAATTTTCATATACATATGTTTTCCATATCATATATTCATATAACATATACATTTCCATAATAATTTATCTCAAATTCAGATTATCCCAGGTCAGAATTTTGCCCGTTGAATTTATTTGAAATATCGATGGACACACGGGTAGTACACATGAAGTGTACTATTCTATAATCCGTCAATTCATATTTGGGAGTGCTCATTAGAGCACATAATTGGGAAGCCCTCTCTTGATCCTTATAATGGGAAGCTCATGTGAGCCATATAACGGAAAATTTATCAGGGCTGTATAACGGGAAGCTTATAAGAGCCTTAATCAGGAAGCTTATGCGAGCCAATAACGGGTAGCTTCGAAGAGCCACTAATCGAGAAGCTCTAGATAAAAATATATCGGGAAGTTCAAGCGAGCTATATTGGGAAGCTCCGAAGAGCCATTAATCAGGAAGCTCATAAAGAGCCTTTAATTGGGAAGCTCACGAAGAGCCATATATCGGGACGCTCATAAGAGCTATGGTGTGTCTATAACACATACAGAATCACAACCGATTGGGATGCTCCGAAGAGCTATTAATGGGAAGCTTTTAAGAACCATATAATGGGAAGCTCGAGAGGGATAATAACGGGACAGTCTTTTGAGCTATGGTGTGTCCGCAACATATGCAGGACCACAACCAATTCGGGAACCCTGTATCCAATCGAATTTCATTTATTCAAACGAGACTTAATATTTGTCAAGCATTGTAATATATGTAATAAATGCCATATACATGGAAATTACACAATTCATATATATACAACATTCAATTCAAATATGTAAATATACACAATTTAGTTACACGAACTTACCTTGACAAGTGTTCGTTTTGTTGTCTACTAATCTGACACTTTCTCTTTTCCTCGATCTAATTCCGTATTTTGACTATCCTGATCTATACGAGTAAATTTAACTCAATTTAATACAATTCAAATTCAATTCAATTCAATTCACATATTAGGTAAAATTACCATTTTGCCCCTATACTTTTATTTAATTATAATTTCATCCCTAGGCTCGAAAAATGAAATCCATGCAATTTAATCCTTATTCCAAGCCTAGCTAATTTTTACATGTGACAATAGCAGCCCATATATTACACAAAATTTAGAATTTTTTCCATGAGTTTTACATCTTTACAATTTCGTCCCTAAATCACAATTTCATAAAAATTCACTTTACAAAAGTTGTTTATCTATCAAAAACCTTTCATTTTCTACCATAAAACTTCCTAATTCATGCATAGGGAAAAACCTTAGTGCTTTGATAACTTTACAAATTAATCCCCGAGATAGTTAGATTAAGCTATTAAGATCTCGGAAACATAAAAATCATTAAAAACGGGACAAGAATTCATTCCTAATTGAGCCAAAACAACTATCTTGAACTCAACACCCAAAAACTAGGGTTTCCATGTCTTTTAATTGGGAAAGATTATATAAAATGATGAGATTTCTTATTTAATTAAAATATCATCTTTTATTATTTCATCTTTCCAATTTAGTCTTTTCTTTATTTAATTTTCCATGGATGAATCATCATACTTATCTACTAACTCCTCTTAATGGTCTATTTTCCATATAAGGATCTACAATTTTAATTTCATATCTATTTCATACTTATAGCAACTAGAACTCAACTTTTGCATTGCATGCAATTTGGTCCTTTTATCAATTAAACATGTAATCGGTAAAATTTTCTTAACAAAATTTTTATACGATATTCCTATCATATGGTAGACCATAAAATAAATTTTAAAATAATTTTTCTTACAGACTCAGATTTATGGTCCCGAAACCACTATTCCGATCACTGAAAACGGGCTGTTATAGTGGTGGTGATATTCTTTTTATTATTTTCTCACCAAGTGGTAAGACTTATTTGTTTAGTCATCCTTTTGTTCAATCTACCACTAAACGATTTTTGAACCCAAATTAACCTCTTAATCAAACCATTTATGCTCATGTTGAGGCTTTCCGTAAGGTAAGAATCAACTTGCTTGTCCAAGATTTCAAAGAGGTCCACGACTAACTAGATGCATCAAAAGAAAAACAAATGCATGTTGGGGATCAACCCGATTAAGCAATGAACAAGTAAAAAAAATGGAAGAAATTGAGAAATTGAACACACGAATTTAACGTGGAAAAACCCTTGAAAAAATGATAAAAAACAATAGGTAAAGATAATTTTACTATAATGGCAAAAGAATGAAATGTAAAAAAGATGGAGATAAAAAACTAAACCTTGAAACTTGAAAGCAAAGAACCCTCAAAATCTAAACAAAAAATTCTCCAAATGTGTTATGAGTTCTAATATTGATGTGTCTCATGTGACTAACTAAAAATACAACTAAGGCAAGTGCACCTATTAATAAATAGCATAACGGTGGTGAGTAGAAATATTGTATCCAAGAGGACTAAAAGTATTAGTAATTGCCGATTTCTTATTATTTAGCCGACAAATTGAAGTGATGTGTTTAAAACTGAATTTACTAAACTAATTTAACTAAAAACTCGACAGAGAATGAATAAGGAAAATAATCGAAAGATAACCAATGGGAGAGAGATTACCCAGGAAAGAATCCACCTAGACTTCACCTACTATTACGAATTTGATTTAAACAATTTATTACAGATATTTCCTCAATGCATGCTCCAATGAAAGGATGTCCCGTTTATTTTTTATTTAAACGATTTATTACGAATTTGATTTAAACAAATTTTATTTTTTATGTTTGTTAGGCTTGTCAATCTTTGGAGTCCTCAAGGCATACATGAACCTGTTCATGTTGCCAGCCAATATATAGTCTATGGTCCCTGTTGTAGCATTCCAGAACCTTGACCATTTAGGGTCTAAGACTATTTTGGTTCCAATTTTGATGTTGTATCAACAATCTACTTTCAACAGAACGGTGATTAAGAAAATTATTTCATCATGTTTCACTAACATTTGAGCTCAAGCTTGTGAATTTGCATATATTATTGATGCACTCTTTAGTTTCAAGATATTGTTAAAAAGTTTTCATGCAACGTAAAGAAAGAATATATCACAGTGGAATATGCTCTCTCTCTTCTTACATGATTCCACATCAAGTTTTTGCATATGGAAAATCCTAAACTAGGTAACCCTATTCAGTGTGAAGCTTTTAAATTTTACGTGCTCAAATTTCATTCAATAACTTGTTATTACTGCAATTCGCTTTAACACTAAGAGTGTATCAATAATATATGCAAATTCACAAGCTTTTGCTTAAATGTCATTGAAACAAGATGCAATAATTTTATTAATCACAGGCTTGTTGAAAGCAGATTGTTGATGCAACACCATAATTGGAATCGAAATAGTCATATACCCTAAATAGTCAAGGTTCTGGAATGCTACAACAATGACCATAGACTATATATTGGTTGGCTACATGAACATGTTCATGTATGCCTTGAGGACTCCAAAAATTAACAAGCCTAACAAACATAAAAAATAAAACAATAAAATTAACATTTAACATCATGGAATCTGAGGGACAACAGTATCCTGAAACTGAATAGTGTATCAATAACATAAGCAAATTCACAAGTTCTAGCTTAAATGTTAGCAAAACAAGATGCAACAATTTTATTAACCACCAGTTTATTGAAAGTAGATAGTTGATACAACATAATAATTGGAATCGAAATAGTCCTGGACCCTAATTAGTCAAGGCTTGGGAATGCTACGATAGATGCCATAGACCATATGTTAGTTGGCTATATGAACAGGTTCATGTATCCCTTGAGGACTCCTACAATTGACAAGCGTAACAAATATAAATAATAAAATAATAAAAATAACATTTAATTTCATGGACTTTGAGGTACAAAAGTACTGTGGGTTGGGGCCAAATCTTAGAGGTTAAAGAATTGAGAAATAAAGAACCAATCAGAATTCAAGGTCTAGAGGTTAAAGAACTGAGAAATAAAGTGAAAGTTCTCTGGCAAAGTCATGGTATAGAAGAAGCTACCTGGGAACTAGAAGAAGCTATGAAGATCCAATACCCAAACCACTTTTTTGGTTAGATTTTCGGCGATGAAAATTCCTTTAGGGGGAGAGTCGTAACAGCCCATTGTTAGTAAAATCGAAGAAGTGGTCTCAGGACCACACGCTCAACGAGTAAATTATTTTATTATTATTATTTTAATGTCTATGGAATTCTAGTAAGGTCATATAAAAATATCGTTAAGAAATTTTAAAGTTTGCATGCTTAATTATGTGAAAAGGACTAAATTGTAAAAGGTGCAAAAGTAGAGTTCTATTAGTTAAAGGTGTCAAATGGCTATAGAACTTCAATTTAAGAGGAATTAGATGGTAATTACACCATTTATGTTTGTTAGTGGAAGATTATGGCAAGGTTTTATTGAAATTATTGAGGTTTTTAAAAGGAAAAATTCTAAATGGGTAATTAAATCATAAAACAAAAGTAAAGAAAAAGATGGTGTCATCTTCTTCATTTGAAAACCTAAGCAAAAATCACTATTCGAGAGGGGTTAATATTCAACCTAGCTTACCTATTGCATGTAAGTGTAATTTTGTCTTGTTTTTAATTATTTTTATGTTTTTTGGATCGTTATAACTTAAACTAGCTAGTTGGGGGATCAATTCGTAAAACTGTTAAAGGTTTAGGGTTTTGTCACAAAATTTTTTGCATGATTCTTGATGTTTGATGGTAGATTATGAGTCCTTGTTAATGAATAAACAAGTTCTATAAAGTGATTTTTGATGAAAATAACATTTAAGGACTTATTTATAAAATTGATAAAAGTTCATGGTCAAATTGTGAAATGATAGTTTGTGTGAATTAATATAGGTCCCTAGTGAATTCCGCAAAGTTCATAGTATTTCAATATGTAATTGAATTTCTATTTGTATTTCCACGTTATATCTCTGTAATCAAATGCTTATACTTAATTATTCTATGAATTGTACATTCATGCCCCTATTTGTACTTCAGTACCTCTAAATTGCACACACGTGCCCCAGTTTCTACTTCGGTACCCCTAAATTGCACATACATACCCCTATTTGTACTTAAGTACCCCTGAATTGCACATACGTGCCCCTATTTATAATTCAGTAACTTTGAATCGAGTAATATATGAGTTGTATTCAATTATTGTTAGGTGAAATGATATACTATGTCTTTACTGAGCTCTATAAGCTTATTCGTTTTTGTAAATTATTTTGTAGATCGTTGTTGCTAACATTTGGACGGATTAAACTTTCGGATCACACTATCCATCGATATTGGTAGTTCTTGTGTCTCTTAGGGTAGTGGAATGTATATGTGGCTATATAGGTTATTTTGGTACACTATGACAATATACTAAACTAAGTTATTTGGTGTTTTATCAAGATTGCAAATAGGTATCTTTTTGGTATAATTAGAATCATATGAAAGTGAACACTTGTGGTTTGTTTTGGTTTATGATTGAATTAAGTTACTATGCTGGAAATGGATTAATGTTGTCATGATTTAGTTGCTGATGTTGGATATAATTGCGGTGCCTATGAAGGGCACATTGGTTGGTTGTTTTTAGGACATTAAAA
Organism: Gossypium raimondii; assembly: GCF_025698545.1. Lineage (NCBI taxonomy): Eukaryota > Viridiplantae > Streptophyta > Magnoliopsida > Malvales > Malvaceae > Gossypium > Gossypium raimondii. The sequence continues at coordinate 28,738,535 of NC_068574.1, read as the reverse complement.
TGATATGTTTATGCTAAGTTACTTATGGTCTCAATTATGGTATGTTTTAAGATGATATCGAACTAGATGTGTATGTTTTAAATGTGGTAATGCATATGTTTAGGTAAGCTTGTGTGTTTTATTTTGAGGTGCCTTATATGACATATTGGTTGAATTGTTTTAGACTAGTGAAATGGGTCAATTCATGTTGATTTTGGTCATGTTATGAGGCCTTGATCATGAGTACAAAATGCTCTGAGGTAAATGCTTTATTTGGTGATAAAAATGGCTTGATTTTGGCCAATTTTAGGTCCACACAGCCAGAGACACGGAAGTGTGACTCAGTCGTGTGTAACACACAGCCGTGTGTCCGTTATAGGTTTAAAGGCATTCATGTCAGGCTGTTACACGGCCTGGTACATGGGCATGTGTGGCTATTTCGAGAGTTACACTGCCTAGCACACAGGCGTGTGGCTTGGTCGTGTGATCCAACATAGAGAGTTACATGGGCACTGGTATGGACATGGGCTGGGACACGACCATGTGTGGCTATTTCAAAAGTTACACGGCTTGAGACATGGGCGTGTGTCTTAGCTGTGTGAGTCACACGACCGTGTGACCCCTGTAGTTTAAATTTTCTAACTTTTCATTAAACTTTCCAAATGTTTTTAGTTTCCTCCCGAATTATTTCTATCGTATTTTTAGGGCATCGATGGCTTAGTTAAGGGTCAATATGAATGTAAATGAATGATTTATGCTATGTTTATATTAATGTATAAAATGTATGTTTTTAGGTCACGGTTATACGGTAATACTCTGTAACCTTATTCTGGCGACGGATATAGATTAAGGATGTTACATTTAGTGGTATCAGAGCTGCGATATAGTCGATTCTAGGACTAACGTAGCTGAGTAAAGTTTAGTATATACATGCCACATGTACCTTTTGATGGTGTGATGCTTTTGATTCGTTCTAACATTGTATTTTCTTATAGATTCAAGATGTCAACATAATCCAATTGAGCTATAGTTAATGAAATTGAAAGTAATGTTCAAGCTTTGATTCCCAAAGCAAGTAATAATGCGTCTATTCCATAATCCTTTAGTGATGAGGTGAAAAATGTATTTCTTGGAATGATGAACCAATGCTTTAACGAGTTCAAGCAAGCAAATGTTACAACTCTGCCACCTCCATCCTTTGTTGTGCCTCCTCCAGCACCCCTGAATAATCCAAACCCTGTACCTGTGACAGTTACTTGAGTATCTGTAGACAAAATTTGGAAATGCGGAGCAAAAAAATTCAGAGGTATGGTAGATGATGATCCTTCAAAAGCCGAGTATTGGCTATTGAAAACAAAGAGAGTTTTTACGGAGTTGTTGTGCACCCCTGAAGATTGCTTGAGGTGTGCAGTATCTTTACTGAAAGATGAGGCATATTTATGATGGGATACTTTGAGCACGATGACATCGGATGATTGTGTTAGTTGGGACTTCTTTCATAACTAACTTAATAAGAAGTATGTTAGTCGACTGTTCATTGATAAGAAAAAGAAAGAGTTCCTTTAATTAAAATAAGGAAATAGGACTGTAGCTGAGTATGAACGTGAATGTGTATAGTTAAGTAAGTATGCTCGTAACATTGTATCAAATGAAGAGGAAATGTGTATTAGATTTGCAGATGGGTTGAATGATAATATCCGTATGGTTGTAGCAGCATTAAAGTTATGGGAATTTGTAGAACTTTCAGAGCGAGCTCACAAAGTTGACAAAATTCGTAAAAGTAAACGAAAGTCATATTTGAAACTTAGAGACTATAACAAAAGCGGGTCATTCAAGCCTGCTCAAACGTTTCCCTCAAAGAAATTTAGAAACAACACTAGTCGGTCAACTTCTCTTTCAGAGTTCATTAGTAGAGAGAAACTGAAGCAAAGTAATTTCCAGTTAGTTAAATCTCCAACGACTAGTGTTTGAAGTGTAAGAAATGTTGATAGAACCATTCCTGTGTGCAATGAATGCAATAAATGACATTTGGTGACTATTGGTCAAAATCGGGAGCTTGTTTCCGCTATGGGTCTACTAACCATTTTCTTCGTAATTGTTAGAAGAAGCAAAATGATTTCAAAAATCAAACAAACAAGCCTGAAGTAACTTCTTAGAGAGGTAGACGATCTAGAAACGCTAGAAATACTACTCCTAGTAGAGGAAAAAAATGAGTTAAACGAAAGATCTGAAGCAAAGACACTAGCTAGGTCCTATGCAACTCGAGCTCGAGAGGAAGCTATTGCTCCAGATGTTATTATGGGTACTTTTTCTCTCTTTGATATTAATGTATATGCATTGATTGATCTTGGATCAACTCATTTGTATATATGCACTACATTAGTACACAAAAAGAAAATACTTGTTGAGTTCACTGAATATATTATCAAAGTTACAAATCCCCTAGGTCAGTGTCTTCTAGTTAATCAATTATGTAGATCATGTCCACTAAAAATTAGAGGTTACAATTTCCCTATTAGTTTGATGTTGTTACCCTTTGATGAGTTTGATATAATTCTGGGTATGGACTAGTTGACTCTGCATGATGCTGTTTTGAATTGTAGAAGACAACATCTTGTGCTAAAATGTCAGGGTGGTAAATGGATCTGAATTGAGTCAGATAGATTGGATGGTACATCTAATATAATCTCAGCTATAAAGGTAAAAAAATATGTTAAAGCTGTGAAGCATATCTAGCTTATATAGTTGATTCCAGAGTTTTAGAATTGAAATTAGAATTAGTTTCGGTTGTATGTGAGTTCCCGGATGTGTTTCCAGAAGAATTACTAGGATTACCACCTCCCCAAGAGGTTGAGTTTGCTATTGAATTGGTGTCGGGAACATCCCCGATATCGATAGCTCCGTACAGAATGGCAGCTACAGAATTGAAAGAATTGAAAGCACAGTTGCAAGAGTTGACAGATAGGGGCTTTGCTCAGCCCAATTTTGCTTTTTGGGGTGCTGATATGTTATTTGTTAAGAAAAAGGATGGATCTATGAGATTATGTATCGATTATCAACAACTCAACAAGGTGACGATCAAGAACAAGTATCCATTTCCACTTATTGATGATCTGTTTTACCAGTTAAAAGGTGTGACGGTATTCTCAAAGATCGATCTTCGTTCTAGTTATTATTAGTTACAATTTAAAGATTCGGATGTGTAGAAAACTGCATTCAGAACCAAGTATGGACATTATGAGTTTCTTGTAATGTCATTTGGTTTGACTAATGCACTTGCCATATTTATGGATTTGATGAATAGAATATTCAAACCATATTTAGACAAATTTGTTTTTGTGTTCATTGATGACATTTTGATCTATTCACGAGATGAGATAGAGCATGCGCAACATTTGACAGTTGTTTTGCAAACCTTACGTGAAAAATAACAATTCGTTAAATTTAGCAAATGTGAGTTCTGGCTCATAGAAGTTGGATTTTTGGGACATGTGGTATCAACAAGTGGCATTAGAGTTTATCCGACCAAAATTTTAACAGTGGTAGATTGGAAGCCTCCGAGAAATGCATCTAAAGTAAGAAGTTTTCTGGGTTTAGCCGGATATTATAGAATATTCATCAAGGGATTCTCGATTATTCCTGTACCGTTGACAAAGTTGTTGCAAAAAGATATTAAGTTTGAATGGTGAGAAAGACGTCAGCAAAGTTTAAATTAGTTGAAAGCTTTAGTAACTGAGGCACCTGTGTTAGTTCAGCTAGAGTCCGAGAAAAAAATTATAGATTACAGCGATGCTTCATTGAATGGTTAGGCTTTGTTTTGATGCAAGAAGGCAAAGTGTTAGCGTACACTTCGAGATAGTTGAATCCGCACGAAAAGAATTATTCCATGCATTATTTAGAGCTTACAGCAATTGTGTTTGCCTTAAAGATTTGGCGACGCCATTTATATAGAGAAAAATTTCATATTTTCATGGATCACAAAAGTCTGAAGTATTTGATATCATAGAGAGATTTGAATTTGAGACAATGCAGATGGATCGAGTTATTGAAAGATTATGACTTGATCATTGTCTATCATTTGGGACAGGCTAATGTCGTTGCTGATGCATTGAGTAGAAAATATTTATTTGCTTTGCGAGCTTTGAAAATGTGATTAATGTTCATTTATGATGGTTCGGTTTTAGCTAAATTAAAATCTAGACTGACATTTCTACAACAGATTAATGATGCTTAGAAAAATGATGATGTTTTGATAGCTAAACGGAAACAGATTGAAGTGGCACCAAATTCAGATTTTCATGTTGGTTCGAATGATAGTTTGTATTTCAAAGACAGAATATGTGTTCTAAAAAATTCTGATCTTGTTCAAAAGATCTTGTAAGAAGCTCATAGTAGTAGCTTGTCTATTCATCCTAGTAGTAATAAAATGTATGACGATTTGAAATAGATGTACTGGTGGCCATGTATGAAATGAGAGATTTTAGAGTTTGTTTTGTGATGTTTGGTTTGTTAGTAGGTTAAAGCTGAGCCTTAGGTACCTTTAGGTTTATTACAGCCAGTGATGATTCCAGAGTGGAAATGGGAGCGTGTCACAATAGATTTTATACCGGGGTTGCTACTATCTCTAAGGAAGAAAGATGCTGTGTGGGTCATTGTTGATCTTTTGACGAAATCCACGTATTTCATTCTAGTGCGTACGAATTTTTCACTAAAGAGATTGGTAGAGTTGTATGTTGCTGAGATTGTTAGATTGCAGGGTATGCCAATTTCTATTATTTTTTATAGGGATCCACGGTTTATGTCTCGATTCTAGAGCAAGTTACACGAAAGTTTAGGTACTCAATTGCATTTTAGTATAGCATTTCATTCTCAGATAGATGGTCAATCTGAATGACTGATTTAGATACTCGAAGATATGCTTCAATGTTGTGTTTTAGAATTTGAAGGTAACTGGGAGAGATTCCTACCATTAGTTGAATTTGCATATAACAACAGTTATCAATCGAGCATTAAAATGGCACTATATGAAGCTTTGTATGGTTAGAAGTGTCGAACTTCGTTATACTAGACTGAGCTCAGTGAGAAAAAGTTATTCGGAGTCGATTTGATACAAGAAACTGAAGAACAGGTTAAAGTGTTAAGTGATAGTCTGAGCGCAGCTTCGGATCGATAAAAATCCTATTCAGATTTAAAAATAAAAGACATCTAATTCCAAATCGACGACAAAGTGTTTTTCAAAGTACCGCACTGGAAGAATGTTCTTTGATTTGGCCGTAAAGGAAAGCTTAGTTTGTAGTTTATCGGGCCGTATGAAATCATTGAGAGGATCAGGCCAATAGCTTATAGATTAGCTTTGTCGTTAGAGTTAGAAAAGACTCACAATGTATTTTATGTATCGATAGTATGACGGTATTGATCAAATCCTTCACACGTAATTTCACCTGTAGATGTCGAGATACAACCAAATATGAGTTATAATGAAGAACCAATCAAAATTCTTTCTCGAGAGGTTAAAGAACTAAGAAATAAAGTGAAAGTTCTCTAGTAACGTCATGGTATAGAAGAAGCTACCTGGGAACTAGAAGAAGCTATTAAGATCCAATACCCGAACCACTTTTTTGGTTAGATTTTCGGGGATGAAATTTTGAAGTTTGCATGCTTAATTATGTGAAAAGGACTAAATCGTAAAAGGTGCAATAGTAGAGTAAATGGGAATTGTGTCAAATGGCTATAGAACTTCAATTTAAGAGGACTTAGATGGTAATTAGACCATTTATGTGGTTAGTGGATGATTATGGAAAGGTTTTATTGAAATTATTTATGTTTTTAGAGGGCAAATAGTAAATGGGTAATTAAATCATAAAACAAAAGTCAAGAAAAAGATGATATCATCTTCTTCATTTGAAAACCTGATCGGAAATCACCATTAGAGAGGGGTTAATATTCAACCCAGCTTACCTATTGTATGTAAGTGTAATTTTTTCCTGTTTTTAATGATTTTTATGCTTTTTGGATCGTTGTAGCTTAAACTAGCTAGCCGGGAGATCAATCTGTAAAATTGTTAAAGGTTTAAAGTTTTTCCATGATTTTTTTTGCATGATTTTTTTTATGTTTGATGGTAGATTGAGTCATTGTTAATAAATAAACAAGTTTTGCAAAGTGATTTTTGATGAAAATAACATTTAGGGGCTTATTTATAAAAATGATAAAAATTCATGGTTAAATTGTGAAATAATGGTTTGTATGAATTAATATAGGTCCCTAGTGAATTTGGCTAGCATGAGATAAGGATAAAAATCCTTAAATTCCAATTTATAAGCTTAAGGACTAAATTGTAAAAAGTCAAAATGTTTGGGACCGAAGGGTAAATATGCATAAATGTTAATTATAGATTGAAGTGAATTTTTCAGATTGATTGAAACACTTAATTGAATATAATTATTTATTTAGATCAAGATAAATCTCAACCAAATCTAAATCAAGGAAAGGCGAAAATAACGGATTAGCTCGATCGCATTTCTACGCTCTAGTCTTCAAAGTAAGTTCATAGTATTTCAATATGTAATTGAATTTCTATTTTTATTCCCACGTTATAGCTATGTAATTAAATGCTTATAGTTAATTATTGAATTGCTCATATATGCCCTTGTTCGTAATTCGATACCCCTAAATTGCACATACATGCCCTTGTTTCTACTTCAGTACCCCTAAATTTTAGATACAAGCCCCTGTTTGTACTTCAGTACCCCTAAATTACACATACGTGCCCCTGTTTGTACTTCAGTACCCCTGAATTTCAGAGACACGTCCATGCTTGTACTTCGGTACTCCTGAATTGCACATACGTACCCCTATTTATACATCGATAACTTTGAATCGAGTAATATATAAGTTGTATTCAATTATGGATAGGTTAAATGATATACTATGTCATAACTAAGCTTTATAAGCTTATTCGTTTTTGTGGATTGTTTTGTGGATCGCTATTGCTGACATTTGGACGATCAAACTTTCATCTCACACTATCCATCAATGTTGGTAGTTCTTGTGTCTCTTAGGGTAGCGGCATGTATATGTGGCTATCTAGGTTGTTTGGTACAATATGACAATTTACTAAACTAAGTTATTAGGTGTTTTATCAAGATTGCAAATAGGTATCTTTTTGGTATAATTAGAATAGTATGACAACGAACACGTGTGGTTTGTTTTGGTTTTTGATGGAAATAAGTTGCTATGCTAGAAATGGATTAATGTTGACATGATTTAGTTGTTGATGTTGGAATAATTGCGGTGTCTATGAAGGGTACATTGGTTGGTTGTTTTTAGGACATTAAAATGGTATGTTATTGTTAAGTTACTTATGGTCTCAATTATGGTATGTTTTAAGATGATATTGAACTAGATGTGTATGTTTTAAATATGGTAATGCATATTTTTAGGTAAGCTTGTATGTTTGTTTTTGAGGTGCCTTATATGGAATATTGGTTGAATGATTTGAGACTAGTGAAATGGGTCATTTCATGTTGATTTTGGTCATGTTATGAAGCCTTGATCATGTGTACAAAATGCATTTAGGCACCTGCTTGATTTGGTGATAGAAAGCTTGATTGTCGAATTTCATATACACACGGCCTGAGACACGGGCATTTGACTCGGTCCTGTGTGACACATGGCAATGCGACACAGCAGTGTGTCCTCTGTAGGTTTAAAGGCAAGCAAGTTAGTCTACTACACAGCCTAGCACATGGGCATATGGCTTGGTCGTGTGACCCAACTTAGAGAGTTACACTAGTACAGACACAGTTTTGGACACGGTCGTGTGTCCTTATTTCCAAAGTTACACGACTGTGTGACCCCTCCAGTTCAAATTTTCTAACTTTTCCTTAAACTTTCCTAATGTTTTCAGTTTTGTCCTGAATTGTTTCTATCGTATTTCTCTGGCCTCGAGCGCTCGGTTAAGGAACAATATGCATGTAAAAGAACCCTCAAAACCTAAACACAAAATACTCCAAATGTGTTATGAGTTCTAATATTTAATGGGTGTTTTCCTATGGTTGTAAAAGAGTCTATTTATAGGATAAATTCGTAGGTCAAATAAACTATGCAAATACATGATAAATATATTATACTAATAAATTCCAAAGCTTCTAGAAAGAAAGTATATTTGTTTAACTTGACTTGCAAGCAATCTCTTATTTTATTTAACAGGAATTTGGGTTACGCAACTCTAACAATGGAGATTTCTTTGGCCCGACAATCATATGGAAGAGAAACTCATCATTGGTGGAAAATTCTCATTGATCAACTTAACCCGAGGGAGCTCTACTAATGACAATAAAGTTCCGCAGAGTTTATCAACAAGCTCTCTATCACAAGGGACAAGAAGATTGCATATATTTCCTCAATACATGCTCCAATGGAAGAGGATGTCCCGTTTTCCTTCCCTCTATGAGGTGGCCCAATCAGCAGTAGTTTTGTACCTCAAAGTCCATCATGTTAAATGTTAATTTTATTGTTTTATTGTTTTATGTTTGTTAGGCTTGTCTATCTTGGGAATCCTCAAGACATACATGAACCTATTCATGTAGCCAGCCAACATATGGTCCATGATCTCTGTTGTAGCATTCCAGAACCTTGACTATTTAGGGCCTAGGACTATGTCGGTTCCAATGATGATGTTGTATCAACAATCTACTTTCAATAAACTAATGATTAGTAAAATAATTGCATCCTGTTTTGCTAACATTTGAGCTCAAGCTTGCGAATTTGTTTACTAAAATTATTGCATCCTATTTTGCATCAAGTTTTTGCACATGGAAAATCCGTAACTAGATAAACCTCATCAATCTGAATTTGTTTCATTTCAGGTGCTCAATTTTCATTCAACAACTTGTTATTACTATAATTCGCACTAACACTTAGAGTTGAATTCTTTAAAATTAGAATAATAAGATTTTGTTCATTTATTCGTCTCAATATAACTCTGATGCAGACATTGTGATATTTCATGCATCAGAAAATAAAATCAGTAGAGAAGCAAAATCTGAGTCATTTCAGATGCTATTGACAACATCATCATACTCTCAATGGTAGTACAACTTAAGCTGTTCTAAAATTTACCATAATTTGCAATGCAATAAATTTGATATTTATTATTTCCTTGTAGGCTTTTGGAGCCCTTTTTCTTGATTTATTTGTGTTTAATTTCTTGACCTTTTTTTCCTATATATATGAATTCAATCCAAGAAGAACTTCATTCCAAACCATTTTAAAGGCTAGTAAAGCATTCATTTTTAACTTTTTTGCTGGTTTCTTTTGTCTTTTGATCTTTTTTGTAATGGAAAGCTCAGGTAAGAAAATCAGGGAAAAAGAAAAATTGAAATCAAGATCACTGAAAATAAGGATGATAGGCTTATCTCATTTTCAAAACTATGTACAAGAATTTATAAGAAAACTTCTAAGGTCTCCACTTTATTTGGTGGTGAGATTCTTTTTTATTATTTTCTCACCAACTGGCAGGCCTTATTCATTCTGTCATCCTTCTGTTGAATCTGTCGCTAAAAAAATTTGGAACCCAAACTAAACTCTTAATGAAACCACTCATGCTCCTGTTGAGGCTTACCATAACGTAAGGATCAACTTGCTTGTCCAAGATTTCAATGAGGTCCATGACTAGCTAGATGCATAAAAAAAAAAGAAGATTTATTGGTGGATGCCTTTGAAATATTGGACAAGCAAGTTGATACTTACCTAACGGTAAGCCTCAAAAGGAGCATGAGTGGTTTCATTAAGAGGTTGGACTGGGTTCAAAATTTGTTAAGAAACAATTTCAATAGAAGGATGACCAAATGAATACGGCTTACCAGTTGGTGAGAAAATAATAAAAAGAATCTCACCACCACATAAGGTGGAGAGCTCAGAGATTTTCTTATAAATACCTATACATCGTTTTGAAAATGAGATAAGCCTATCATCCTCATTTTCAATGATTTTAACCTCAATTTTTATTTTTCCCCTAGTTTTCTTACCTAAGCTTTCCATTACAAAAAATATCAAAAGACAAAAGAAACTAACAAATAAGTTAAAAGGAATGCTTTACTAACCTTTCAGATGGTTTGGAATGAAGTTCTTATTTGATGGAATTCATATCTATAGGCTAAAAAATGAAGGTATTAGATGAAACTTATCATGAAAAAGTGCTCCAAAAACCTATAAGGAAATAATGGATATCAAATTTATTGCATTGTAAATTATCGTAAATTTTAGAATAGGTTAGGCTCTTCTATCGTTCAAAGTATGACGATGCTTGAAATATCGCAATGTCTGCATCAGGGTTATATAGAGAAGAAGAGATGAAAAAAATCAAATTGTTCTAAGTTTTAAGAATTCAACCCTTAGTGTTACTATGATTTGTAGTAATAACAGGTTGTTGGGTGAAAATTGAACACCTAAAATTAAACAACTTCACATTGAATAAGTTTATCTAGTTTAGGGTTTTCCAAAACCTTGATGTGCAAAAAATTGAACAGCTAAAATTAAAGAACTTCACACAGAATAAGGTTATCTAGTTTAGGATTTTCCATGTGGAAAAAGTAGGTAGGTAAATATGTTTCTTGAATGCAGTATAAATCTTGTGTTATTGATCGTATATATATTATATCAAATATGTCATCAAATGAAAAAATCATGATATTAGGGTGCATTCTAATTGGATTATATGTTGAAATGTATAAAAATCAATAACTTTATTTGGTCAAATTAAAAGCTCATCCTAGAATAACTGATAAAATGTTCAAAAGGGAAAGATTTCTAAATAAATGAAGAAAAAAGGCTCAAAAAACCTGTAAGGAAATCAAGGATATAAAATTTATTGCATTGCAAATTATGGTATTTTTTAAAACAGGTTAGGTTGTACTACCATTGAAAGTATGATGATTCTATCAATAGCATCTGAAATGACTTGGATTTTGCTTCTGTACTATTTTTATTTAATGTTCCATGAAATATCGCAATGTCAACATCAGAGTTATATAGAAAAAAGTAGATGAATAAAATAAAATTGTTCTAAGTTTTTGTAACAACCTGTTTTCAGTGAAATCAGAATAGTGAATTTGAAAACACAAATTTGAAGTAAAAAAATTATTTTAATATTATTTTATGGTCTACAACATAATAGTATTCTTGTATAAAAATTTTGTTAAGAAAATTTACCATTTATTTGCTTAATTGGATAAAAGGACTAAATCGTGTAAAGTACAAAAGTTGAGTTCTAATTGCTAAAGGTATTAAATAGCTATAGGACTTTAAAGTGGAGGTCCTTATATGATAATTAGACCATAATAGTGATAGTGGATTATAATGGCTTGGCACTTTGTGTAATTTTTAAAGTATTAAAAGGCTAAATATGTAAATTAGTAAATAAAAGGTTAATTAAAATAAAACCAAATTATCATTATCTTCCATTATCAATTTACAACCAAAATTCACACGAGAAGAAGACATTTTTCGAGACTTAGGTTCAGCAAGCTCTTTTTGTTCAATTAGGTATGTAATTTGTCTCGTTATTAATGATTTCTATGTTTTTGGGATCGTTGTAGCTTATTCTAGCTTATATTATTGATAAACTCTTCATTTTTAAGATACTGTTAAAAGTTTTCATGCAACATAAAGAGAATAATATATCGCAGTGGAATATGCTCTCTTTCTTCTTACAAGATTCCACATTAAGTTTTTGCACATGGAAAATCCTAAGCTAGATAACCTTATTCAATGTGAAGTTGATTAATTTTAGGTGTTCAATTTTCATTCAATAACTTGTTATTACTAAAATTCGTAGTAACATTAAGAGTTGAATTCTTAAAACTTAGAATAATTTCATTTTCTTCATCTATTCTTCTCTATTTAACTCTGAAGCAGACACTATGGTATTTCATGCATCATAAAATAAAACCAGTAGAGAAGCAAAATCCGAGTCATTTCAAATGCTATTGACAACATCATCATACTCTCAATGGTAGTACAGCCTAACCAGTTATGCAATTTACCGTAATTTCCAATGCAATAAACTTCATATCCATTATTTCATTATAGGTTTTTGGAGAACTTTTTCTTGATTTATTTTCATCTAATTTCTTGATTTTTTTTGCCTTTATATATGAATTCCATCCAAGAACTTCATTCCAAATCATCTTTTTTTGTAATGGCAAGCTCGAGCAAGAAAACTAGGGGAAAAAGAAAAATTTAGATTAAGATCATTGAATATGAGGATGATAGGCTCATCTCATTTTCAATACGGTGTACAGGAATTTATCAAAAAATCTCTGAGATCTCCACTTTATGTGGTATTGAGATTCTTTTTATTATTTTCTCACCAACTGGTAAGCCTTATTCGTTTGGTCATCCTTTTGTTCAATCTGCCGCTAAACAATTTTTGAACCCAAACCAACCTCTTAACGAAACCATTTAAGCTCCTGTTGAGGCATTCCGTAAGGTAAGAATCAACTGGCTTGTCCAAGATTTCAATGAGGTCCACGACTAACTAGATGCGTAAAAGGAAATGCAAATGGATGTTGGGGATCGACCAAATTAAGCAACAAATAAGTAAAAAATAGCGGAAGAAATTGAGAAATTAAACACACCAATTTAACGTGGAAAAATCCCTTCAAAGAGGATAAAAACTCACGGGTAAAGATAATTTTACTATAATGGAAAAAGAAGGAAAAGTAAAAAAGATAGAGTTAAAAACCTTAACACCGGAACCTGAAAACAAAGAACCCTAAAAATCTAAACACAATACTCCAAATGTGTTATGAGTTCTAATATTTAATGGGTGTTTTTCTATGGTTGTAAAAGAGCCTATTTATAGGATAAATTGTAGGTCAAATAAAAATGCTAATACATGTTAAATATATTATACTAATAAATTCCAAAGTTTCTAGAAAGAAAGTATATTTGTTTAACTTGACTTGCAAGCAATCTCTTATTTTATTTAACAGGAATTTGGGTCACACAACTCTAACAATGGAGATTTCTTTGGCCCGACAATCATATGTAAGAGAAACTCATCATTGGTGGAAAACTCCCATTGATCAGCTTAATCGAAGGGAGCTCTACTAATGTGAAGAAATTTTTGCAGAGTTTATCAACATGCTATTTGTCACAAGGGACAAGAAGACTGCATATATTTCCTCAACGCATGCTCTAGTTGAAGAGGATGTCACGTTTTCCTTCCCTCTAAGATATGGCCCCAATCAGTAGTATTTTTGTACCTCAAAGTCCATGATGTTAAATGTTAATTTTATTGTTTCATTTTTTATGTTTGTTAGGCTTGTCAAACTTGGGAATCCTCAAGGTATACATGAACCTGTTCATGTAGCCAGCCAACATATGGTTTATGGTCTCTATTCTAGCATTCCAGAACCTTGACTATTTAGGGTCTAGGACTATTTCAATTCCAATTATGATGTTGTATCAACAATCTGCTTTCAATAAACCAATGATTAATAAAAATTTTGCATCCTATTTTGCTAACATTTGAGCTCGGGCTTGTGAATTTGTTTAATAAAATTATTGCATCCTGTTTTACATCAAGTTTTTTCACATGGAAAATTCGAAACTAGATAAACCTCTTCAATCTGAATTTGTTTAATTTTAGGTGTTCAATTTTCATTCAACAACTTGTTATTACTACTATTTGCACTAACACTAAGAGTTAAATTCTTTAAACTTAGAAAATTATGATTTCTTCATTAATTTATCCCAAGATAACTTTGATCTGAGACATTGTGATATATCATGAATCATAAAATAAAATCGGTAGGAAGCAAAATCTGAGTCATTTCAGATGCTATTGAAATTATCATCATACTCTCAATGGTAGTACAACTTAAGTTGTTCTAAAATTTAGCATAATTTGCAATGCAATAAATTTGATATCCATTATTTCCTTATAGGTTTTTGGAGCCCTTTTTCTTGATTTATTTGTGTTTAATTTCTTAAGTTTTTTTGCCTATATATATTAATTCAATCCAAACCATTTTAAAGGCTAGTAAAGCATTCCTTTTTAACTTTTTTACTAGTTTCTTTTGTCTTTTGATCTCTTTTGTAATGGCAAGCTCAGACAAGAAAACTAGGGAAGAGGAAAAATTGAGATTAAGATCATTGAAAATGAGGATGATAGGCCTATCTCATTTTCAAAATGTTGTACAAGAATCTATGTGAAAACCTTTGAGCTTTCCACTTTATTTGGTGGTGAGATTCTTTTTATTGTTTTCTCACCTACTGGTAAGCCTTATTCATTTCGTCATCATTCTGTTGAATCTGTCGCTAAACGATTTTGGAACCCAAACCAACCTCTTAATGAAACTACTCAAGCTCCTGTTGAGGTTGACCGTAAGGTAAGAATCAACTTGCTTGTCAAAGATTTCAATGAGGTCCATGACTAACTAGTTGCATAAAAAGAAACAAAGGGAGATTTCTTGGTGGACGTCATTGAAATATTGGACAAGCAAGTTGAAACTTACGTTACGGTAAGCCTCAGCAGGAGCATGAGTGGTTTCATTAAGAGGTTGGTTTGGGTTCAAAATTTGTTTACTGACAGTTTCAATAGAAGGATGACCAAATGAATACGGCTTACCAGTTGGTGAGAAAATAATAAAAAGAATCTCACCACCATATAAGGTGCAGAGCTTAGAGATTTTCTTATAAATCCTTGTACATCATTTTGAAAATGAGATAAGCCTATCATCCTCATTTTCAATGATCTTAATCTCAATTTTTCTTTTTCTAGCTAGTTTTCTTGCTTGAGCTTGCTGTTATGAAAAAGATCAAAAGACAAAAGAAACCACCAAAAAAGTGAAAAAGGAATGCTTTAATAGCCTTTCTGATGGTTTGGACTGAAGTTCTTCTTAGATCGAATTCATATATATATAGGCAAAAAAAATTAAGAAATTAGATGGAAATAAATCAAGAAAAAGGGCTCCCAAAACCTATAAGGAAATAATGGATATCAAATTTATTGCATTGCAAATTATGGTAAATTTTCGAACAGGTTAGACTGTACTACCATTAAAAGTATGATGATGTTGTCAGTAGAATTTGAAACAACTCAGATTTTGCTTCTCTCTTGGCTTTATTTTGTGATGCATGAAATATCGCAATGTCTGCAACAGGGTTATATAGAGAAGAAGAGATGATGAAAATCAAATTGTTCTAAGTTTTAAGAATTAATCTCTTAGGTTACTACGAATTGTAGCAATAACAAGTTGTTGGGTGAAAATTTAACACCTAAAATTAAACAACTTCACATTGAATAAGTTTATCTAGTTTAGGATTTTCCATTTACAAAACCTTGATGTGCAAGAAAAATGAACAACTAGAATTAAACAACTTCACACAGAATAAGGTTATCTAGTTTAGGATTTTCCATGTGCAAAAATTAGATAGGTAATTATGTTTCTTAAATGCAAGATAAATCTTGTGTTATTGATCGTATATATATTATATCAAATATGTCATCAAATGAAAAAAAACATGATATTAGGGTGCATTTTAATTGAATTATATGTTGAAAGATATCAAGAATCGATAACTTTATTCGGTAAAATTAAAAGCTCGCCCTAGAATAACTGATAGATTGTTTAAAAAAGGGTAATTTTCTAAATAAATGAAGAAAAAAGGCTCAAAAAACCTGTAAGCAAATCATGGATATCAAATTTATTACATTGCAAATTATGGTACATTTTAAAACAGGTTAGTTTGTACTACTATTGAAAGTATGATGATTCTGTCAATAGCATCTAAAATGACTCGAATTTTTCTTCTCTACTGTTTTTATTTAATGTTCCATGAAATATCACAATGCCTACATTAATTTATATAGAAAAAAATAGATGAAGAAAATCAAATTGTTCTAAGTTTTAAGAATTCAACTCTTAGTGTTACTGCGAATTGCAATAATAATAAGAAAACTTCACACTGAAGAGGGTTCTCTAGTTTAGGATTTTCCATGTGCAAAAACTTGATGTGGAATCATGTTAGAAGAGAGAGAGCATATTCCACTGTGATATATTCTTCTTCTTGTGTTGCATGAAAATTTTTTAACAATATCCTGAAATTGAAGAGTGTATCAATAATATATGCAAATTCACAAAGTTGATCTTAAATGTTAGCAAAAGAGGATGTAACAATTTTATTAACCACCAATTTATTGAAAGCGGATTGTTGATACAACATAATAATTGGAATCGAAATAGTCCTAGACCCTAATTAATCAAGGCTTGGAAATGCTATGACAGAGACCATAAACTATAGGTTAGTTGGCTACTTGATCAAGTTCATGTATTCCTTAAGGACTCCTAAGGTTGACAAGCCTAACAAACATAAAAAATAAAACAAAAAAATAACATTTAACATCGTGGAATTTGATGTACAAAACTACTATTGACTAAGGCCATATCTAAGATGGAAGGAAAAAGGGACATCTCATCCATTGGAGCATGCATTGAGGAAATATTTGCAACCTTCTTGTCCCTCGTGACAGAGAGCAAGTTCATGTAGCCAACCAACATATGGTTTGTGGCCTCTATTGTAACATTCTCGAGCCTTGACTATTTAGGGTCTAGGACTATTTTATTTTCCAGTTATCATGTAGTATCAATAATGTGCTTTTAATAAACTAGTGATTAATAAAATCTTTGCATCCTGTTTTGCTAACATTTGAACTCTAGCTTGTGAATTTTCTTATATTATTGATACACTCTTCATTTTCAGGATAGTGTTAAAATTTTTCATGCAACATAAAGAGAATAATATATCAGAGTGGAAGATGCTCTCTCTCCTCTTACAAGATTCCACATCTGTTAAAAGTTGTTTATTTTAGGTGTTCAATTTTGATTCAACAACTTGTTAGTATTGAAATTCGTAGTAACCTGAAGAGTTGAATTCTTAAAACTTAGAATAATTTAATTTTCTTCATCTATTCTGCTCTATTTAACTCTGAAGAAAACATTGCAGTATTTCATGCATCATAAAATAAAACCAGTAGAGAAGCAAAATTTGAGTCATTTCAAATGTTATTGACAACATCATCATACTCTCAATGGTAGTACAACCTAACCTGTTATAAAATTTATTGTAATTTGCAATGCAATAAACTTCATATCCATTATTTCATTATAGGTTTTTGGAGCACTTTTTCTTGATTTATTTGCATCTAATTTCTTGATTTTTTTACCTGCATATATGAATTCCATCCAAGAACTTCATTCCAAACCATCTTAATGGCTAGTAAAGCATTCCTTTTTAACTTTTTGTTTCTTTTGTCTTTTGATAATTTTTTTTTGTAATGGCAAGCCCGGGAAAGAAAACTGGGGGAAAAGGAAAATTTGAGATTAAGATCAATGAAAATAAGGATGATATGCTCATCTTATTTCAAATACAGTGTACAAGAATTTATCAGAAAATCTCTGAGATTTCCACTTTATGTGGTGGTGAGATTGTTTTTATTATTTTCTCACCAACTGGTAAGCCTTATTCATTTGGCCATCCTTCTGTTCAATCTGCTGCTAAACAATTTTTTAACCAAAACCAACCCCTTAATGAAACCATTTATGCTCCTTTTGAGGCTTTCCGTAAGGTAAGAATCAACTTGCTTGTCCAAGATTTCAATGAAGTTGATATCACTAGAAAGAACATAGGTTTTCCTCCTTACTTATTGCTTAAATTGTTCACATTTAGTTATCCTTAGCATATAGTTTAGCATTTTAAGTTTAGTAAATTACATTTTATAACTCAGTGAATCTTAGCCTATTTTATCCTTAATTTTTCTTTTTACATTAATGTCACTGCATGAGTTAATTCAAGATTGCATCTAGAATTTTCACCTCACCTAACAACTGTCTGGATAAGAACTAAAAATGCATGAGCTGTCCAGTCTGGTATAACCAACTTGTACGTACAAGGACAGAATAATTCTGGGGAAAGGATACCTGTACTATTGGAGGAAGACATAAAAGGTTGACGTGAAAAGAAAAATAGATAAGGAGAGTTTTTTCTTGACCATCATCTTCTTCATCCTACCTTGAAGCTTGCAGCTATGGCAGCTTAAGCCTCTCACTGGTGAGCCAACATGAAAATTGATGTAGATTAGCTTCTGACGAGGATACTTAAGTGTGAGATAAGAGGGAATAGAGTGATTCATTCGAGTTGTCTAGGAATAGTATTCTCCACTCGATTCTTTCTTATTTCTTTCTAAATGTTGGTGATTACTCTCTATTTTCTGTTTGTATAAAAGTACACATGAATTCTTGGTTAAATGTTATCTTTTTCATCTTGCTTTTATTGTTTAATCTTGGCATTTGAATGTTTCTTAACACGGAAGTGTTATTGCAGTCACTGACACTAGAAAGTGTAATGATAGTTCGTGCCAACAAGCATTACAACGGAAGTTGAGTGAGGATTAAAGGAATTCAGTCCACTTGTTCTTAATAGTGCCATATTGCCATCATCAGAAGGAGGGGTTAATGTGCATGTTTAAGTCTCAGATTAAATAGAGGACTGACGCTTGGTAAGATATACATTGAAGTTTATTGCCTCGACAATCACCAATCCTTTTATACCTTGTGAGCACTTAGTATTCTGCTGAAGATTCATGTTAGGGATCCCAATTTATCATTATCATATTTTATTTTATTGTTTTCAAGTTGTTGCTCTGACAACTATCCTCACAATTTATCTCATTTCTATCTAGTTATTGCACTGACATTAATAGACAAAAGACAATTATCCCTATGGGATCGATATCTGATAAACACAAATCTGTCTACCATACTTACATCGAAAGTGTACGCTTGCACATTATTGTTGTGACGTTAAATAATCGGTCAAGTTTTTGGCACTGTTGTCGGGGGTGGCATTTGTTTGATGTTTATTTTTGTTTTTGTGTGTTTTTGCACTTTATTTTCCTTATATAAAATTTAGTAATCACTAACTGGTTTTTCTTTGTTGCTATTTCTTCAACTCATTTTAGGTGTTTTATGACCCGAAGCAAGTCGAATTTTCTTGCCGATTTTGATCAAGAAATTGAAAGGACTATTCGGAGTAGACTTCAAAAATGAAGAAATATGGCTCTAGCAGGGGACAATGCAGCCATAACCCCGATGCAATAACAAAATGTTAATAACCCATTGTTGCCGCAAGATGATCAGATACAAAATAGGACTATATGAGACTTTGTAGTACCTGTCTTGGATGATTTACAACCAGGAGTTGTTAGGCCTGCAATCGAAGCTGGGAATTTTGAACTCAAGCCAGTAATGCTTCAAATGCTGAATTCTAATGAACAATATGTTGGACTACCACATGAAGATGCGAGAGAACATCTTAAATCCATTTTATTGATCTATGCTTCCTTTAGTCAACAAGGCATTCCTGATGATGCCTTGAAGATGCAATTATTTCCTTATTTCTTACAAGGAAGAGCCCATACTTGGTTTTTTGGGCTACCTACCGGATCAATTACTTTTTGGAATGCACTAGAAACACAATTTGTTTTGTGATTTAACCTACCAATAATGAATGCTCATATTTGAAATGATATTATAGCTTTTCATCAGCTAGATGAAAATCTTCACACCACATGGAAACGTTATAAATCTTTACTTCGACGCTGTCCCATGCACAACATTCATCCAGAAACAGAAATTGAGATTTTTTATCATGGGCTGAATTCACATGCAAGGAATCTTGTCGACGCATCAGCCAATGGATCTCTACTAGATTGCACTTATAATGATGAGGTGAGAATTCTTGAGAAAATTGCTCAGAATGATTATCAATACCCTATCTCCAAAGACACACAACCAAAAACTATTCCAAAAGTTATTGAATTGGATGCAATAACCACACTAAGTGCACAAGTTTTCTCTCTCACAAACATGATTAAAAATATGCAGGGGACTAGTGGCATTGCACCTATACAATTCGTTCAGCGAGTTGATGTTCCTACTTTTTGTTGTGAGATTTGTAGTGACAACCATAACTATGAAGATTGTCCACAACATGTAGAGAATGCCTGTTATATTAGTAACATCCACAACAATTCTTATGGTAACTCTTACAACAACTCTGCACAAAACCAATAGTTTTAAGAAACTCAAAATGCTAGACAAAATGTTGCGACATTCAGATTTGTGAATACATCTACTCAAAGCAATTATAATCCAAGATAAGGGATTTACAATGAACAACAACAGAACTACAATCAGCACCCACAGATGAATCCACAACAAGGCAAGACACATCCACACCAAAATCCGATGCAGCCACAACACTCTTCAATATTGAATCACCATGTTCAAGGACATATACAACAATCGTACACTCAAGCTTCTACTTTTGATCCGTTAGCAACTCTTAAGGCATTAATGCGGGAGCATATTACTTACACGGAAGCTTTTGTACAAGGGAATTCATCTTCCATTCGAGCATTGGAGGCACAATTAGGACAACTTGCTTCAAATTTGAATACTCGACCAGTAGGCTCATTACTTAGTGACACGAAAAATCCCAGTCCGAAGGGGAAAGAACATTGTAAGGCTATCATTATTAGGAGTGGTATACAAATTGGCAAACCGTTTATAGACTCTATTGTATCACCTCAATATACAGATGCAGTGATCATTGGTGAGAAGGTTGAATCTAAAGAGTTCGTTGATGCATCAGATAAAGAAGTTCCACAAATTGTCACTCATATGCCTAATGTCTGACCTTTGAAACTGTCAACGCAATCAAAAGTGTCGGTGCAAGCAAATGTATTTTTACCTTTGCCTTTCCCAAAAAGATTCAAGAAGAATGAGCATTACAAGTAGTATCAGCAGTTCTTGGCAGACTGAAGCATCTGCAGATCAACATTCCTTTAGTAGACACTCTAGTACAAATTCTAAGTTATGGGAAATTTATGAAAGACCTCTTAACCAAGAAGAAGAAGCTGACTGATATTGAAACTATTGCACTCACAAAAAGCTGTAGTGCTATTTTGACAAACAATTTACCCCCTAAATTTAAAGATCCTTGGAGCTTTACCATCCCATGTTCAATTGGAAATCATTATTTGGGCGAGGCTTTATGCGACTTGGGAGCTAGCATTAACCTAATGCCACTATCTACTTTCAAAAATTTGGAAATTGGTCATATGAAATCTACTGTAGTGACATTACAACTAGTCGATCGATCCTTGCCTCAACCTGAAGGGTAAATCAAAGATGTCTTAGTTCATGTGGATAAATTTATTTTTTGGCTGATTTTATCATACTTGACTATGACGCAGAAAGGAGGTTCCCGTAATCTTGGGATAACCATTTTTAGCCACCGACCAAACTCTTATTGATGTTTACAAAGAGGAACTAACCATGCGACTTAATGATAAGCAAGTCATCTTTAGTGTTTTTGAATCTATTCAATGCAAGGACAAAAAAGAATGCCACATTGTCAATGTGCTAGATGATCCAATTGAGGAAGAATTCAATGACCAAAGCACAATACCTTTTGAAGAGTTTGCAGTGACATCTGATGTCGAGTCCTTAAACGATTCTGACAGCATGGTTGAAGCTAATAGTCTTGAACTCAAGCATGGATGGCAGATTGAATCCTTAGACCTAACGAACAAAACAACCCCAATTTTCAAACCATCTATTGAAAAAGCTCTTACTCTGGAATTGAAACCACTACCTCCTCATCTTAAATATGTCTTACTGGGTGATCACAATGCTCTCCCAGTTATTGTCTCTACAACACTGGATGTAACTCAAGAAGAGAAATTGGTCGATATTTTCAAGCAACATAAACGAGCTATTACTTAGAGTGTTGTCAATATTCAAGGTATTAGTCCTTCTTTTTGCATGCACAAGATCAAGTTAGAAGATGAAGGCAAGCAATCGATTAAACAACAAAGAATATTAAACGAGAAGATGAAGGAAGTTGTCAAGAAGGAAATTATAAAATGGCTTGATGTTGGAATTATTTACCAAATTTATTATAGCAATTGGGTAAGTCCAGTGCAATACGTACCTAAAAAGAGTGGCATCACTGTGGTTCGCAATGATAAGGACAAATTAATTCCTACACGCGTTCCCACGGGATGGAAAGTTTGCATGGATTATCGCAAATTGAATGCGGTCACAAAGAAGGATCACTTCCCACTTCCCACTTCCTTTTATTGACCAAATGCTGGATCGGCTTGCTGGAAAGGCCTATTATTTCTTTTTAGATAGTTATTCTAGGTGCAATCAAATTGCTATTACACCAGAGGATAGGGAGAAAACAACCTTCACCTGCCCCTTTGGTACTTTTGCTTTTCGCCGTATGCCTTTCGTTCTTTGCAACACACCAGCCACATTTCAAAGGTGTGTGATGGCAATATTCTCAGATATAATCAAAGACTCTTTAGAGGTTTTTATGGATGATTTCTCAGTCTATGGGAATGATTTTGATCATTGCACTAACAATTTGGATAAAGATTGAAGCAATTTGAGGACACACATCTTGTCATGAATTGGGAAACAGGTAATTTCATGGCAACTGAATGCATTGTGGTAGGACATCGCATCTCTAGTCAAGGCATTCAAGTAGACAAATCTAAAGTGGAAATCATTGAGAAATCACCTCCACCAACAAACGTGAAAGGTATTCACAGTTTTCTTAGACATGTGGGGTTTTACCGAAGGTTTATTAGAGATTTTTCAAAAATTCCAAAGTCCTTATGCTCATTGCTAGAACAGAATCAAAAATTCTTCTTTGACGAATGTTAAAGAGGGAACATGCCAATACAAGCGTTAGAAAAATCAATCTGGCCAAAGGTTATCCTTGCATAAGTGTGTGACAACATAATTACGTACGCCCTGGGGGTTTGTTGTACTCCATCGTTACTTCTCAAGAACAAGGGTACAGTAATGCAACGATATCCCTTATTCTGAAAATATATAATATATAAATGATAAGTATTGTACAATAAATGTTGTATTCGTAGATAGAACTTAGGGTTTGAAGCATGATGCTAGCATTGATGAAGTTGCAACCTTATTCATTCATGCTTATGTATTGTCGATGCAATATTCTTTCATCTGAATGTGATTCATTCATTGGGAATTTAGAGGGTTCAACTTGCTAGAATAATAATTTACCTTAGTAAAATTTTTGTAGCCTTGCTAGTTTCTGTTTTACTTGAGGAGAAGTAAAAACTCAAGTTTGAGGGTGTGATACCACTAAAAAGAACATAGGTTTTTCACCTTACTTATTGGTTAAATTGTTCTCATTTAGTTATCCTTAACATATATTTTAGCATTTACAGTTTAGTAAATTGCATTTTATAACTCAGTGAATCCTAGCATATTTTATCACTAATTTTGCTATCTTTTTGCACTAATCTCGCTGCATTATTTCATGAATCATAAAATAAAATCAATAGGGAAGCAAAATATGAGTCATTTCATATGCTACTGACAACATCATCATACTCTTAATGATAGTATAGCTTAAGCTATTCTAAAATTTACCATAATTTGCAATTCAATAAATTTGATATCCATTATTTCCTTGTAGGTTTTGGAGCCCTTTTTCTTACTTTATTTGCTTTTAATTTCTTGAGTTTTTTTATCTATATATATGAATTCCAACCAAGAACTTCATTCCAAACCATCTAAAAGGCTAGTAAAGCATTCCTTTTTAACTTTTTGGCTGGTTTGTTTTGTCTTTCGATATTTTTTGTAATGGCAAGCTCAGGTAAAAAAAACTGGGGAAGAAGAAAAATTGAGATTAAGATCATTGAAAATGAGGATGATAGGCTCATCTCATTTTCAAAACGATGTACAATAATTTATAAGAAAACCTCTAAGCTCTCTACTTTATTTGGTGGTGAGATTCTTTTTATTATTTTCTCACCAACTAGTAAGCCTTATTCATTTTGTCATCCTTCTATTGAATCTGTCGTAAAACGATTTTGGAACCCAAACCAACCTCATAATGAAACCACTCATGCTCCTATTGAGGCTTACCCTAAGGCAAGAATCAACTTGCTTGTCCGAGATTTCAATGAGGTCCATGACTAAGTAGATACATAAAAAAAAGGGAGATTTCTTGGTAGACGTCATTGAAATCTTGGACACGCAAGTTGATATTTACCTTACAATAAGCCTTAGTAGGAGCATGAGTGGTTTTATTAAGAGGTTGTTTTGGGTTCAAAATTTGTTTAGCGATAGTTTCAACAAAAGGATGAGCAAATGAATACGACTTACCAATTGGTAAAAAAATAATAAAAAGAATCTCACCACCACATAAGGTGGAGAGCTCAGAGATTTTCTTCTAAATTCCTGTACATCGTTTTGAAAATGAGATGAGCCTATCATCCTCATTTTCAATGATCTTCATCTCAAATTTTCCTTTTTCCACTAGTTTTCTTACCTGAGTTTGCCATTACAAAAAAGATCAATAGAGAAAAGGAACCAACAAAAAAGTTAAAAAGGAATGCTTTACTAGCCTTTTTGATGGCTTGGAATGAAGTTCTTCTTGGTTGGAATTCATATATATAGGCAAAAATATAAAGAAATTAGATGGAAATAAATTAAGAAAGAGGGCTCCCAAAACCTATAAGGAAATAATGGATATCAAATTTATTGCATTGCAATTTATTGTAAACTTTAGAACAGGTTAGGCTATACTACATTTGAAAGTATGATGATGGTGTCAGTAGCATCTGGAATGACTTATATTTTGCTTCTATCCTAGTTATATTTTATGATACATGAAATATCGCAATGTCAGCGTCAGGTTTATAGAGAGAAGAAGAGATGAAGAAAATCAAATTGTTCTAGTTTTTAAGAATTCAACTCTTAGTGTTACAACGAATTATAGTAATAACAAGTTGTTGGGTGAAAATTGAACACCTAGAATTAAACAACTTCACATTGAATAAGCTTATCTAGTTTAGGATTTTCCATGTCTAAAACGTTGATGTGCAAAAAATTGAAAACCTAAAATTAAACAACCTCAGACAGAATAAGGTTATCTAGTTTAGGATTTTCCATGTGCAACAATTAGGTAGGTAAATATGTTTCTTGAATGCAGTATAAATCTTGTGTTATTGATCATATATATATTATATCAAATATGTCATCAGAGGAAAAAAATCATGATATTAAGGTGCATTTTAATTGAATTATATGTAGAAAAGTATAAAAAATCAATAACTTTATTTGGTAAAATTAAAAGCTCGCCCTAGAATAACTGATAGCATGTTCAAAAAAGGAAAGATTTCTAAATAAGTCAAGAAAAATTACTCTAAAAACCTGGAAGGAAATCATGGATATCAAATTTATTGCACTACAAATTATAGTACATTTTAAAATAGGTTAGGTTGTACTACCATTGAAAGTATGATGATTCTGTCAATAGCATCTGAAATGACTCCGATTTTGCTTCTCTACTAATTTTATTTAAAAGATGCAACAATTTTATTAACCACCAGTTTATTGAAAGCAGATTATTGATACAACATAATAATTGGAATCAGAATAGTCCTAGACCCTAATTAGTCAAGGCTTGGGAATGCTACACCAGAGACCATAGACCATATGTTTGTTGGCTACATGAATAGGTTCATGTATGCCTTGAGGAATCCTAAGGTTGACAAGCCTAACAAACATAAAAATAAAACAATGAAACTAACATTTAACATCATGGACTTTGATATACAAAACTACTACTGACTAAAGCCGTATCTAAGATAGAAGGTAAAACGGACATCCTCATCCATTGGAGAATGCATTGAGGAAATATTTGTAACCTTCTTGTCCCTCGTGATAGAGAGCAAGTTCATGTAGATGGTATGTGGTCTCTATTGTAACATTCTCGAACCTTGACTATTTAGGGTCTAGGGCTATTTTTTCCAATTATCATGTTGTTTCAACAATCTATTTTCAATAAATTGGTGATCAATAAAATCTTTGCATCCTGTTTTGCTGATGTTTGAGGCCCAAAATGTGAATTTACTTATATTATTGGTACACTCTTCATTTTTAGGATATTGTCAAAATTTTTTGTGCAACATATAGAGAATAATATATCATTGTGGAATATGCTTTCTCTCCTCTTACAAGATTCCACATCAAGTTTCTGCACATAGAAAATCCTAAGCTAGATAACCTTATTTAGTGTGAAGTTGTTTAATTTTAGGTGTTCAATTTTCATTAAACAACTTGTTAGTACTGAAATTCATAGTAACATTAAAAGTTGAATTCTTAAAACTTAAAATACTTTCATTTTCTTCATCTATTCTTCTCTATTTAACTCTAAAGCAGACATTGCGGTATTTCGTGCATCATAAAATAAAACTAGTAGATAAGCAAAATCTGAGTCAGTTCAAATGCTATTGACAACATCATCATACTCTAAATGGTAGTACAGCCTAACCAATTATAAAATTTATCGTAATTCGTAATGCAATAAACTTCATATCCATTATTTATTTATAGGTTTTTGGAGCACGTTTTCTTGATTCATTTGCATCTAATTTCTGGATTTTTTTCCCTATATATATGAATTCCATCCAAGAACTTCATTCCAAACAATCTTAAAGGCTAGTAAAGCATTCTTTTTTAACTTTTTTGTTTCTTTTATCTTTTGATCTTTTTTGTATTTACAAGCTCGGGCAATAAATTGGGGGAAAAAGGAAAAATTGAGATTAAGATCACTTAAAATGAGGATGATAGGCTCATCTCATTTTCAATACGGTGTACAGGAATTTATCAAAAAATATTTGAGATCTCCACTTTATGAGGTGGTGAGATTCTTTTTATTATTTTCTGACCAATTGGTAAGCCTTTTTTGTTTGGTCATCCTTCTATTCAATCTGCCGCTAAACAATTTTTGAATCCAAGCCAATCTTTTAATGAAACCATTTATGCTCCTGTTGAGGCTTTAAGTAAGGTAAGACTAAACTTGCCTGTCCAAGATTTCAATGAGGTCCACGACTAACTAGATGCATCAAAAGAAAAGCAAATGGATGTTGGGGTTCGACCCGATTAAGCAACGAATGAGTAAAAAATAGCGGAATAAATTGAGAAATTGAACACATAAATTTAACGTTGAAAAATCCCTCCAAATAGGAGAAAAAACCAAGAGTAAAGATAATTTTACTATAATGGCAAAAGAATGAAAAGTAAAAAAGACAGAGATGAAAAAGTAAACCCCGAAACCTGAAAACAAAGAACCCTCAAAATCGAAACACAAAATACTCCAAATGTGTTATGAGTTCTAATATTAAATGGGTGTTTTTCTATTGTTATAAAAGAGCCTATTTATTGGATAAATTCGTAGGTCAAATAAAATATGCTAATAAATGTTAAATATATTATACGAATAAATTCCAAAGCTTCTAGAAAGAAAGTATATTGCTTTAACTTTACTTGCAAGCAATCTCTTATTTTATTTAATAGGAATTTGGGTCACACAACTCTAACAATGGAGATTTCTTTGGCTCGAAAATCATGTTGAAGAGAAACTCATCATTGGTGGAAAACTCCCATTGATCAGCTTTACCCGAGGGAGCTCTAGTAATGAGAAGAAAGTTTCACACAATTTATCAATATGCTCTTCGTCACAGGGGACAAGAAGAGTGCAGATATTTCCTCAATGTATGCTGTAATGGAAAAGGATGTCTCTTTTTTTTCCCTTTAAGATATGGCCCCAATCAGCAGTAGTTTTGTACCTAAAAGTCCATGATCTTAAATGTTAATTGTATTGTTTTAGTTTTTATGTTTGTTAGGGTTGTCAATCTCGGGAGTCCTCAAGGCATACATGAACATGTTCATGTAGCAAGCCAACATATGATATATGGTATTTGTTGTAGCATTCCAAAAACTTAAATATTTAGAGTCTAGATCTATTTCAGTTCCAATTATGATGTTGTATCAACAATCTACTTTCAATAAACTGATGATTAATAAAATTATTGCATCCTGTTTTGCTACCATTTGAGCTCAAGCTTGTGAATTTGTTTAATAAAATTATTGCATCCTGTTTTACATCAAGTTTTTGCACATGGAAAATTCGAAACTAGGTAAACCTCGTCAATGTGAAGTTGTTTAATTTAAGGTGCTCAATTTTCATTCCACAACTTGTTATTACTACAATTTGCACTAACTCTAAGAGTTAAATTCTTAAAACTTAGAATAATATGATTTTCTTCATTTATTCTGCTCAATATAACTCTGATACAGGCATTGTGATATTTCATGAATCATAAAATAAAATCAGTAGGGAAGAAAAATCTAATTCATTTCAGATGTTGTTGACAACATCATTAGACTCTCAATGGTAGTAGAGCTTAAGCTGCTCTAAAATTTACTATAATTTTCAATGCAATAAATTTGATATCCATTATTTCCTTGTAGGTTTTTGGAGCCCTTTTCATTGATTTATTTGCATTTAACTTCTTTCTTTTTTTGCCTATTTATATGAATTCAATCCAATAAGAACTTCATTCCAAACCATCTGAAAGGCTAGTAAAGAATTCATTTTTAACTTTTTTGCTTGTTTCTTTTGTCTTTTGATCTTTTTTGTAATGACAAGCTCATGCAAGAAAACTGGGGAAGAAGAAAAATTGAGATTAAGATCATTGAAAATGAGGATGATAGACTCATCTTATTTTCAAAACGATGTATAAGAATTTATAAGAAAACCTCTGAGCTCTCCACTTTATTTGGTGGTGAGATTCTTTTTATTATTTTCTCACCAACTGGTAAGCCTTATTCATTTCGTCATCCTTCTGTTGAATCTTTCACTAAACGATTTTGTAATCGAAACAATCCTCTTAATGAAATGAGTAACGCTCCTATTAAGGCTTACCATAAAGTAAGCATCAACTTGCTTGTTCAAGATTTTAATGCAGTCCATGACTAATAGATGCATAAAAAAACAAAGGGAGATTTCTTAGTGGATGTCATTAAAATCTTAGACAAGCAAGTGGATACGTAGCTTATGGTAAGCCTCAAAAGGTGCATGAGTGGTTTCATTAAGAGGTTGGTTTGTGTTTAAAATTCGTTTAGTGACAATTTCAAAAAAATGATGACCAAATGAATACGACTTGCCAGTTGGTGATAAAATAATAAAAAGAATCTCACTACCAAATAAAGTGAAGAGCTCAAAGGTTTTCTTATAAATTCTTGTACATCGTTTTGAAAATGAGATCAGCCTATCATCCTTATTTTCAATGATCTTAATCTCAATTTTTCTTCTTCCCCAGTTTTCTTGCCCGAGCTTGCCATTACAAAAAAAGATCAAAAGACAAAAGAAACCAACAAAAAAAGTTAAAAAGGAATGCTTTACTAGGCTTTCAGGTGGTTCGGAATGAAGTTCATCTTGGATGGAATTCATATATATAGGAAAAAAATGAAGAAATTAGATGGAAATAAATCAAGAAAAAGGGCTTCCAAAACCTATAAGGAAATAATGGATATCAAATTTATTGCATTGTAAATTATGGTAAATTTTAGAACAAGCTAGGTTGTACTATAGTTGAAAGTATGATGATGGTGTCAGTAGCATCTGAAACGACTCAAATTTTGCTTGTCTCCTGGTTATATTTTTTGATGCATGAAATATCGTAATGTCTACATTAGGGTTATATAGAGAAGAAGAGATGAAGACAATCAAATTGTTTTAAGTTTTAAAAATTCAACTCTTAGTGCTACAACGAATTGTAGTAATCACAAGTTGTTGGGTGAAAATTGAACACCTAAAACTAAACAATTTCACATTGAATAAGTTTATCTAGTTTAGGATTTTCCATGTGTAAAAAATTGAACACCTAAAATTAAACAACTTCACACACAATAAGGTTATCTAGTTTAGGATTTTCCATGTACAAAAATTAGTTATGTAAATATGTTTCTTGAATGCAGTATAAATCTTGCGTTATTGATCGTATATATATTATATCAAATATGTCATCAAATGAAAAAAATCATGATATTAGGGTGCATTTTAATTGAATTATATGTTGAAAAGTATTAAAAGTCGATAACTTTATTCGGTCAACAGATTCTTTCTCAGCATCTTCTATCTTAGTATTTTCTTCCTCGGCCTTCTCCTTCACAACTTCAACACAAAAGTCCTTCTCTTCCACAGCAGATGCCCCATGACCAGCAATGACCTCACCCTCGACCAAGCTATTAGTCCTTCGTATGCACTTCTCAACATCCTTTGAGACCTCTTCTTTCTCAACATCAGAGACATGCACAGTGGGAGGGGATTCCCCGATCTGTCTCAGTTCCTTAGGTTAACTTCCTCGGAAGAAGGTTCATACTCTCGGATAATCAGTGGGAACACTAGAAATTTTGAGAGTGGGGTCGGGCTTAATTGATGTAATATGGCTACAATAGAGTTATTATAGGCCCTGGTATAAGCATAGAACAAATCTTGTGATTTGTCCGTATCCTCTATTGTAGCGACAAGTCTGATCTGCTTATTGCTGATAGAATTGGCCAACTTCTCGATATGTTTTATTTTGTACATCAATGATGTCTCTGTAGTCAAGTTTGTTCCCTTATTTTCTGCTTCGGTTTTTCCCTTCATTGTCTTGCTGGTCTTTGCCTCCTTCATTGTCGGTGTATATTTGCCATGAGCCATTCTTTCAATAGACGCTTCATTGATCGAACCCTTATTTTCCAAGACCTTTTCATCATCACGAGGCATGATCCCTTTCTGGTGGCACAGTAGCATCACCAATGATGGGAAACTAAAATTCCATTTTGCCTTACGGTGCAGTTAGTAATTTCCTGGTGAAGTGTTACGCTGACATCAATCTGTCTACCCTTGGTAATTGAATTTATCAGGCACATTATATCAAAGTTGACTGTGGTATTGTTAGTAGAAGGCAGTAGCCTACAATTGACAAAATGAAACCAGATTTCGCTTTGCAGTGTTAGAAAGCGACGGTGCATCGTATAATTCTTTTGATGTGAAACGGTCCACAATGCTCCTTCAATACATAAAGCCTTCACCAATAGGTCCCTTTTGTTGTCTATGATATCCTCAATAAAATTTGAGTGTTCATCGACATCCGCCTCAGTGTTGTACAACTCATTGATTATTGTAGTATCCCATGGGATTAAACCTTTTCGAACAAAGATAAACTCCAACTCATGGTCATGAAGGTTAGCATAAAACTCACGAACCAATGAAGGACAATAGCTTCTAGGATACGTGCAGAAAGTCCCCCACTTCAACTTATAGATAGTTTTAGAGGCTTGTTTGCCCAAGTCTTACTGTTGCGAAAGGAAAATGCCCTATTTTGGGTGGAAGTTTTGCTTTAAGATGTTGTTTTGAAACTGGTCTTTGGCCGCTTTCGTTAAAAAGATCACTGGCTCATTTTTCTCTATTGGCATGGAGGATTTTGACTCACGAACTGCAATTGTAGAGGATGAGTGTTCTTCAACAGGTTGGTGGCTTTCTTGACTGATCCTCTCGTTCTTGCCATATTTTTCTTGTTTTGTAAAGTGAAGATGGTTTAAATGTGTAAAGGTAAGAACTTGGGGAAAATAAATTGAATAAAAATGGCTGCTTGGGTGTTTTACAGTCGGCACAATGGAAAAGGGTTTATAGTGAGTGAAAGAAGAAGATGGAAAGGCGTGATTTTTCTAAAAGGAAAAGCTGGCGGGAATAATTACGTCCAATGAGAGTTGTGCTCGCTCAAACAGATCAGACGGCTAGGTGACTTTTGATCAAATGGTGGGATCTGAAATTTCTGATCTGCCCTCGTTCTTGCTGAGTTAGAAATGACAATACAATAGTACGAACTATGTTGACAATAAATCCTAAGTGCGTCGACAATGGTACCTAATTATTCTGCAAAAATAGAAATCAATACATAAATAAAGAATAAAGCAAACTTGAACAGAAACAAAAAATAAAATAAAAATAAAATTACATAATAAATTTCACAAGAATTAAAATTTTTTGACCAATTTAATGGTCTCTGCCGGCTTGTGATCCATATTCCAAAGATAATGTTTCAATCGATGGCCATTCACTTTGAATTGGTGTCCATCATTTAAATCTCTAATTGTGTTTGCACCATGAGGAAATACTTCGACAACTTCGAAAGGTCCAGACCAACGAGAGCACAATTTACCCGAGTGCAGTTTCAGTCTATAATTGAATAATAAAACTTGTTGACCTGCAGTAAATTGTCATTATAAAATAATTTTGCCATGCCATCTTTTGGACTTTTCCTTGTAAATTGCAGCATTTTCATAGGAATTTTGCCTAATCTCCTCTAGTTCAGTGATATCGAACAACCTTTTCTTTCCAGCAACTTCATAGTCCATGTTCACTTGTTTAATTTCCCATATTGCTTTGTGTTCCAATTCAACTAGAAAGTGACATGCTTTCTCAAAAACTAATTGATACAGCAACATTCCTAATGGAGTTTTATATACTGTCCGCAATGCCCATAAAGCGTCATCTAGTTTGGAACACCAATCTTTCCTCGAAGGGTTCACAACCTTCTAAAGAATGTTATTAATTTGATGATTCGTACATTGACTTGTCCATTAGTTTGCGGATGATAAGTAGAAGCCATTTTATCATTAACTCCATATCTTTTCAGTGCGTTTGCCGCTTGGTTGCAATGAAAGTGTGTACCCTGGTCACTAATGAATGCCTTTGGCATGCCAAAGCGAGTGAGTATATGCTTATAAAAAAATTTAAGCACTGTCTTTGCATCATCCTATGGGACTGCAACAACTTTAACCCACTTTGAGACGTAGTCAACAGCTACTCATATATAAATATTTCCAAATGAACTTGGAAATGGTCCCATAAAATCCATACCCCAAACATTAAATAATCCAACCACCATAATTGCCTGCTGCAACATTTCATTGTGTCGGGATATAGAACCTGTACGCTGACACCAATCGCATTGATTCACAAAATTGTGGGCGTCTGTGAATAATAAAGGCCAGTAGAATCCTGATTGGAAAACCCTAAGAACAGTTTGCATGCCACCAAAATGACCTTCATAAGGAGCATCATGATAATGTTTCAGGATTGAAAGCATCTCTGCTTTCGGAACACAATGCTAAATAATGTTGTCATTGTATAACTTGAATAGATACGACTCATTCCAATGATATTTCACTACTTCAAGAAGAAATATTTCTTTTTTATGGCCTGTGACACCCAATGGGAGTTTTCCATACAATAGATAATTAACCAGATCTGCATACCAAGGGGTTGCATCTACAGCCAATAACTCCTCATCTGGGAATTCATCGACAATTTGAAGCATGTTTCATTCTTCACTACAAATTTCCAATCGAGACAGATGGTCTGCAACTTGATTCTTTGAACCCTTACGCTCTTTTATCTTGATGTCGAAATCTTGCAACAGTAAGATCTAGTATATCAATCTTGATTTTACATCCTTCTTCGCAAAAATATATCTCAACGTCAAGTGATCAGTAAATACAGTAACCTTTTCACTGAAAAGATAAGAACAAAACTTGTCGAAAGCAAAGACTACAACAAAAAATTCTTTCTCTGTAGTGTTATAGTTGATTTGAGCCTCTGTAAGAGTTTTGTTAGCATAATAGATGGCATGAAATATATTTCCCTTGCATTGTCCTAAAACAACACCCACATCAAAGTCACTTATATCGCACATAACTTCAAAAGGTTGAGACCAATCTGGTGTAATGATAATGGGTGCCTTTACTAGCTGCATTTTGAATTGAATGATTGCCTCCAGACATGTATCGTCAAAAAGGAGTTTTTGATTCTCTTCTAGCAATGAGCATAAGGGCTTTGCAATTTTTGAGAAATCTCTAATAAATCTTCGGTAAAACCCCACATGCCAAAGAAAACTGTGAATATCTTTCACATTTTTTGGTGGAGGTAATTTCTCAATGATTTCCATTTTAGGTTAGTCTACTTCAATACCTTCACCAGAGATGCGATCGCCTAACACAATGCTTTCACTTGCAATGATATGACATTTTCCCCAATGATCAAAATCATTCCTATAAATTGAGAATATTTCCATCGTGCACCTTTGATGCAATTTGTTTTCTCTTAATCCTCCGATGCAATAGCAATTTGGTTTTACCTAGAATAGCCGTCTAAGAAATAGTAATAGGCTCTTCCAGTAAGCTTGTCCAATATTTGGTCATTCAAAAGAAGTGGGAAGTGGTCCTTCCTTGTAGCAGTATTAAGTTTATGATAATCCATACAGACTTGCCATCCTGTAAAAATGCGTGTAGGAATTAATTTGTCTTTGTCGTTGCTCACCACTGTGATGCCACTTTTTTTAGGAATGCATTGCACTGGACTTACCCAATTTCTATCAGAAATAGGGTAGATAATTCCAGCATCAAGCCACTTTATAATTTCTATCTTAACAACTTCCTTTATTTTCTCGTTTAATCATCTTTGTTGCTTCATCGGTTGCTTACCTTCATCTTGCAACTGGATCTTGTGCATGCAAAAAGATGGACTATTGCCTTGAATATCAACAATACTCCAAGCAATACCTTGTTTATGTTGCTAAAGAATGTCGACCAATTTGTCTTCTTGAGTTACATCCAGTGTTGCAGAGACAATAATTAGGAGAGTATTATTATCACCAAGAAAGATGTATTTGAGATGAGTAGGTAGTGGTTTCAATTCTAGAGTAGGAGCTTCTTCGATAGATGGCTTGAAAATTGGATTTATTCTATTGGCTAAGTCTAAGGATTTAATTTGTCATCCATGCCTGAGTTCAAAATTATTAGTGTTAACCTTATTATCACAATTATCTAAGAATTCATCATCAGATGTCACTGCAAACTCCTTAGAAAGTATTGTGCTTTGGTTATTCAATTCTTCCGCAATTAAATCACCTAGCACATCGATAGTATGGCATTTTTCTTTATCTTTGCATTTAATAGATTCAAAAGCACTGAAGGTAATGTGCTCATCATTAAGTCGCATGGTCAGTTCACCTTTGTAAACATCAATAAAAGTTCGTCCTGTAGCTAAAACTGGTCGTCCCAAGAATATGGGAACCTCATTGTTTGTCTCGTAGTCAAGTATGACTGGAAAAATGAATTTATCCATATGAACTAAGATATCTTTGATTTAAATGTAACACCCTAAATCCGGTCTAAACGTTATGACCGAATCTAGCGATGTCACATTGTAACACCCCTTACCAGTATTTGACGCTAGAATAGGGTACGAGGCATTACTAGAAGACATACATTTGCATACGTATTAAACTGAGTTACAAAATTTCATCCGAGTTAAAACTTTAAAATTATTAACGTACTTTTATAATTCTTTACAACATATCCTCGAAATATTATATTCATAACAAATAGGGCCTACGAGACCCAATATTTACTCATGTAATTCAAAGCTTCATTTCCGTTTCATTCAATTCACAATTTTTCATGTTCACAATTCAAATAAATTTCTCTATCCAATATATATATTTCAATCATCTAAGAATATAATTCAAGTTACACAAACTTACCAGGCTAAATCGCAGAAATACTAAAATTTAGGGACATTTTGGTAATTTTCTATTTTCCTCGAATTTCCACCCAATCTTGATCGAAATTAATATTTCATTCAATTTATTAATTTAAATAATAAAACAATTCATTTCATGCAATTTGGTCACTTTTGACATTTTACCAATTTACCCTTAAAATATTACTTTTATTCAATTTAGTCCTTGAACTTAAAACATGCAAATTGGCCATTTTAATGAAAACTCATGCTAGTTGAATAATCATTTATTTTCCTCCTCCTCCTCTCCATTCCACATCCTTAATGTATAATATGCTTATATGTAACATTATATATAATTCCATCATTTATTTATATATTAATTCAAAGTTGTCCACTTGAGTCATAGTTACTAAATTATTTTTATCTTGAGCTAAAAACTCAAAATTAAGATCAGATAAATTCCTATGAAACTAGACTCACATATCTTATTACCATAAAATTTTTAGAATTTTAGTTTAGCCAATAAGTACAGTTTATTCTTTAAAGTTCCCTGTTTCCTTGTTTGACAATTCGATCCCTCTTCACTAAAAATTAATTATCTCTTTGTACAGAATTTGGATGATGTTTCTGTTTATTTTATTGAAAATAGACTCATTTAGGATTTTAAAATATAAAATTAAGCCTCTAATTATTTTTATTCAATTTTGATCATTTTCCAAAGTCGAATAGAGGAACCCAAATTCATTCTAACCTTGTCTCATAAAAATTATTATATCTCATGATTTACAATTTCATTAGTTACATTCTTTCTTCTATGAGAAACTATATTTAATAAGATTTAATTTCATATTTTTTCATCCTATAATTAGATTTCCACAATTTATGGTGATTTTTCAAATATTAACCTACTCTGCTTGTCCAAAACTATTTTAGTGCAAAATGTTGATTACTAAATTTATAACTCTCTTGTTCCCTTTCTCTATAATAATTCCCATCATTTTCACTTATTTCCCTCACTAATATGTCAAGAACATAAGACTTTATTTAAGAAAACTCTACTATAACATCATTTTCATACTTTTTCAACAATAACAAACTTAAAAATATATTGAAATCTTGATGTTCTTACCTTATGCTATTGATTTCAATCTTTAACTTGATTTTCTCTCTCCTCCAGCTTCTATTTCTTGAATCTAACTTGACATTCTAGCTCCCCATTGTCTCCTTATTATTTTTCTCTCTTGGAAGCTATGGAAATTCTTTTGATTTCGAGGTGAAAATAATGAATTTTTGGTGAAAGGACCAAATTGTAAAGAAAGCAAAACTTTCTTTCTTCTCTTCTCTTCTAACGTTGATTGCATGGAAAGATGATGATTTTTATCATCTTTCCTCCCTTTATATTAATCATTTAATAATAAAATAATACTAAAAATCTTAATAAAATATTAATTAAATAATACATATCTAATTAATTAATTAAAAATATCACAAACATCATCATTACCTTCTAGAATTCTCTCTATCTATTTGACCATTTTTCCCTTTATAATCTTTTGAAATTACATCCTTGAGTCATCACTTAATTTCGTAAAATTACAATTTAGTCCCTCAAAATTCTTTACCTTTTCAATTTGGTCCTAATTCATCCATTTTCCTTAGTTTCTAGATTATTCCACCCTTAAAATATTCTATTGGTCCTTAAATTTTTTTGTATTTGCACTGTAACCCCTCAAATTTTAAGTATTTACTCTTGGGCAACAAAATTTTTCTCACTTTTGCGATTGAATCCTTTCTTGAATTAATATGTCATAATATAATTCCCAATGTTGCCATAACTCAAAATTTCCCTTTTTGTCACTTTATTTCCTTATTTTACTATCAAGGATACCTACTTTCTTAATGTAGTAATTTTCGGGTATTACATTACCCTTCAAGTCCATCCAAAGATTGATCAGCTAGTTGCAATGTCATTGTAGTAGGTTTCATGTGACAAATTCTCAACTTTCTGAAAGTTGATAGCAACATTAGGTTGATGCTAGCTCCCAAGTGGCATAAAGCCTTGCCCAAATAATGGTTGCTAATTGAACATAGGATAGTAAAGCTCTTAGAATCTTTCATTTTGGGGGGCAACTTATTAGTCAAAAGAGCACTACAACCCTCTATGAGTGCAACGGTTTCCATATCACTAAGCTTCTTCTTCTTGGACAAGAGCTCCTTCATGAATTTCCCATAATTCGAAATTTGCACAAAAGCGTCTACTAAAGAAATATTGACCTAAAGTTGCTTCAGTGTGTTTAGGAACTGTTGGTACTACTTATCCTGCTCATTCTCCTTAAATCTTTCTGGAAACGGTAAGGGTAGAGAT
This sequence comes from Gossypium raimondii, assembly GCF_025698545.1. NCBI lineage: Eukaryota > Viridiplantae > Streptophyta > Magnoliopsida > Malvales > Malvaceae > Gossypium > Gossypium raimondii. The sequence continues at coordinate 28,700,644 of NC_068574.1, read as the reverse complement.
ACATCTGATTACGCTGACACTTTTGGTTGCGTCGATAGTTTCAAGGGTCGAACATTAGGTATATGAGTGATAATTTTTGGAACTTCTTTGTCTGATGCATTGACAAGCTCTTCAGATTCAACCTTCTCACTAGGGATTATTTCACCAGTAGTTTGAAGTGCGATAGTAGAGTCTATAATCGACATGCCAGTTTGTTTACCACTCCTAGGCGTGATACCCTTATAGTGTTATTTCCCTCTTAGACTGGGATTTTTCGTGTCACTAGGTAGTGTGCCTGGTGGTTGAGTACTCAGATTCGAAGCAAGTTATCCTAATTGTGCCTCCAACGCCCAAATGGAAGATGAATTCCCTTGCACAATAGCTTCTGTGCGAATCCTATGCTCCCGCATTAAAGCCCCAAGAGCAGCTAATGGGTCAAAAGGAGAAGCTTACATGTATTGTTGTCGTCAATGTTCTAGAGCATGCTAATTCAGTGTTGAAGAGTGTTGTGATTACGTCTAATTCTAGTGTGGGTGCATTTGGCTTTGCTGTGGCCGTATCTGAGTGTGCAGATTGTAGTTCTGCTATTGTTGAGTGTAATTCCCTTGTCTTGAATTGTAATTACCTTGAGTAGATATATTCCCATATCAAAATGTCGCAACATTTTGTCCAGCAATCTAAGTTCCCTAAGACTATTGATTGCGTGCAGAATTATTATAAGAGCTACCATAAGAATTGTTGCGAATGTTACTGACATAAAAGACATTCTCTGCATGTTGTGGACAATCGTCATTGTTGTGGTTGTCATTGCAAATCTCACAACAAAAGGTAGGAACATTAACTTGTTGAGCGACTTGTATAGGTGCAACGTCACTAGTCCCTTGCATGTTTTTTACCATATGATAAGCTATAAAAGTAACATATTTTAATCACATTCTTAATGCATTTTTGGATGATTAATTATGAAAATTAGAGAATTTGATGCTCCTAATCATTTAAATTCATGTTGCTATACTTAGGAGAGCATTTGGGAGTGAAGGGAGCGAAAAACAAGCCAAAATCAGACAAATAGAGCTCTTTTTAGGATCCACATAGCCTAGGCATTTCCACATGGGCAGGCCACACGCTCGTGTGATCCATACGGGTTGGCCACACGCTATGTGCCAGTCTGTGTCGATATCGCACCCTACTTCCCAAATACACGGAAAAACCCAAATTTTAGGCTTTCTGAGCATTCTAAAGTCTATAAATATCAATTACATGAAGATCTAAGAGAAAAATCAAAGAAGATCGAAGAAAACACTTGAAGAACGCCATCAGAATAAACTCAGAAGTGGATGTCCCTCATGATCAAATATCTCTATTTAATTTCCTTGGAAGTTTTATTGAGTTTCTTTACGTCTTGTTGTTAGCCTAACTTTGAGATGTTTCTATTCAAGATTATGAACTAAATTCCCTAGATACCTAGGGAGGATGAAATCTATGATGAATCTTATTATTTAATTTCTATTTTTACGCGATAAATACTTGATTCTTGTTCTCAATTATGTATGCTTATTTCGTGTTTTAATATTTTTGGGATATTAATTCATGTTTAATGTGCTTATTTCAATGGATCAAAATACCCTATTTAAGAGTAGATCTAGCATAATTGAGTGGAGTTGCATACAATCCTAGAAATAAAATGACATAAATCTACTGGATTAGAGTCAAATCTAATAGGGGAATCCATAGATCGAGTTAATTCGATGTTAAGGGTTTTAATTAGAAAGAGATTTCAACTAATCAATCTAGAGTCAGTTATTCTTACTCTCAAAAGAGATATTAACATAATTTAGGGATTTTTACGGATCAAGGCACAAGTGAATAAATCGTTTAATTCAGATTCATAGTAATAGGTGAAGTCTAGGTGGATTCTTTCCTGGGTATTGTCTATCTCATTGCTATTTTTGACTATTTTCCTATTTCATTCTCTGTTGCATTCGTAGATAAATTAGTTTAGTAATTTTAGATTAAAAACAATCACTCCAATTTGTCGGCTAAATAATATAAAAACAGTAATTACTAGTACTTTTAGTCCTCATGGATACGATATTCCCTACTCACCATAACTATACTATTGTTCGATAGATGTGCTTGCCTTAGTCGTATTTATAGTTAGTTTAGTGACCATCATCATATTTGCAAGAGAAGAAACTTGAGCACTAAGTGTAGATATTGCATCCAATTCCATAACTCCCAGAGTAACTTTTGGTTGTGCACCTCTAGAGATAGGGTATTGATAATCATTCTGAGCAATTTTCTAAAAAATTCCAATCGCATCATTATAAGTACAATCCAACAAAAGTCCATTGGTTGATGCGTCAACAAGATTCCTCGCGTGTGAATTCAAGCTATTATAGAAAATCTCAATTTTTGTTTCCTGTTGAATGTCATGCATGGGACAACGTCAAAACAAAGATTTATAAGGTTCCCATGTGGTATGAAAATTCTCATCATCCAGCTGATGATAAGCTATAATATCATTTCGGAGACGAGTATTCATTGTTAGTGGGTTAAATCAGAAAAGAAACAGTGTTGCTAATGCATTCTAAGTAATTGATCCGGCAGGTAGCCCAAGGAACCATGTACGATCTTTTCCCTACAAGAAATAAGAAAATAATTGCATATTCAAAGCGGCATCAGGAATGCCTTGTTGACTAAAGGAAGCACAAATAAATAAAAATGATTTTAGATGTTCTCATGTATCTTCATGTGGCAGCCCAGCATATTTCCCATTAGAATTCAGCATTTGAAACATTACTGGCTTGAGTTCAAAATTTCCAACTTAGATTGCTGGCCTAACAACTCCCAGTTGTAAGTCATCCAAGACAGGTACTACAGAATCTCGTATAGTTCTATTTTGTATTTGAGAGTCTTGCTGCAACGATGGGTCATTAGTATTTTGGTTCCACACCGGGGGTATGACTATATTGTTTCTTGGCAAAGTCATAGTCCTTTGTTTTTGAAGTCTCCTCCAGAAGGTTCTTTCAATTTCTAGATCAAAGTTGGAAATAAACTTCAAATTGCTTCAGGTCATACAACACCTAAAATAAAATGTGCAAATAATGACAAAAAGAAAGCCAGTTAGTAGCAACTAAATATTATGAAATGAAAACAAACAAAAATAAACATCAAACAAATACCATCCCCAGCAACGGTGCCAAAATATGATCGGCTGTTTAACATTACAACAATAATGTGCAAGTGTACACGGTCGATGCAAGTATAGTAGATAGATATGAGTCTGTCAGAATATCGATCCCACGAGGATGGTTGTCTTTTGTCTATCAATGTTAGTGCAATAAATAGATAGGAATGAGATAATTTGTGAATGCAGTTGTCGAAGCAATAACTTGAAAAGAATATGATAAAATATGATACTGATAAACTGGGTTCCCCACCGTGATTATTCAATAGAATGCTAAGTGCTCACAAGGTATAAAAGGATAGGTGACTGTCAATGCATTAAATTGCAATGAATATCGTACCATTCTTAACTTCTATATTTAATCAAAGACTTAAACATGCATATTAGCCACACCTTCTGATGATGGCAATGGAACACTATAAAGAACAAGTGGATTAAATTCCTCTAATCCTCTAGCAACTTACATTGCCATGCTTGTTAGTTTAAACTGTCACTACACCTTCCATTGTCAGTGACCGCAATAACACTTCCATGCTAAAAACATTCAAACCCAAAGATTAAACCCTAGAAGCAAGATTGAATAAAATTACATTTAACCCAGAAATCATGTGTACTTTCATACTAACATGACATAGAAAGTAATCACTAGTGTTTAGGAAAGAAAAATAAAAGAAACAAGTGGAGAATATTATTCCTAGACAACTCAACTTGAATCTATCTATTCCTTCTTATGTCGCACTTAGGGCACCACATCAATAGCTAAGCTGCATTCTTTTCACGTTGATTCACCTATCTGAGCTTAAGCTGCCATAGCCGAAGGCTTCAAGTGATAGGTTGACGAAGATGATCCAAAAAGCTTTCTTCTTTTATTTTTTTGATATGAATATTTACATTTTCCCCAAATAGCCCAGGTGTCCTTTCATTAGAATCATACTGCCTTTGTACGTACAAGTTAGTTGTATTAGATTGGACAACTTACGTATTTTTGTTCCTATCCGAACAGCTATCAAGTGCAGCGACAATTCTGGGTGCAATTTGAAATTACTCATACAGCGAATCAGTACCAAAATATGACAAAATAAAGGATAAATTGGATAAGATCCACTGAGTCACAAAATGTAAATCACTAAATTGAAACTACTAAAATATGTGCTAAAGATAACTAAATGTGAACAAATTAACCAATAAGTAGGGAGAAAACATCAGTTCTTTCTAATAGTATCATAAATCTTGAGAGTCCTTAAGGCATACATGAACCTGTTCATGTAGCAAGCCAACATATGGTCGATGGTCTCTATTGTAGCATTCCAAAACCTTGACTATTAGGGTCTAGGACTATTTCAGTCCCAATTATGATGTTGTATCAACAATTTGCTTTCAATAAATCGATGATTAATAAAATTATTGCATCCTATTTTGCTACCATTTGAAGCTTGTGATTTTGTTTAATAAAATTATTGCGTCTTATTTTACATCAAGTTTTTGCACATTGAAAATCTGAAACTAGATAAACCTCGTCAATGTGAAGTTGTTTAATTTAAGGTGCTCAATTTTCATTCAGCAACTTGTTATTACTACAGTTTGCACTAACACTAAGAGTTAAATTCTTAAAACTTAAAATAATAAGATTTTCTTCATTTATTCCTCTCAATATAACTCTGATATAGACTTTGTGATATTTCATAAATCATAAAATAACATCAGTAAAGAAGCAAAATCTGAGTCATTTCAGATGCTATTGACAACATCATCATACTCTCAACGGTAGTACAACTTAACCTGTTCTAAAATTTACCATAATTTGCAATGCAATAAATTTGATATCCATTATTTCCTTGTAGGTTTTTGGAGCCTTTTTCTTGATTTATTTATGTTTAATTTCTTGAGGTCTTTTTTATATATATGAATTCAATCGAAGAAGAACTTCATTCCAAATCATATAAAACATATTTGATATAATATATACACGAAAAATATCGTAAGATTTATACTGCATTCAAGAAACATTTTTCACTCCCTAATTTTTGCACATGGAAAATCCTAAACTAGATAACCTTATTCTGTGTGAAATTGTTTAATTTTAGGTGTTCAATTTTTTGCACATCAAGGTTTTGGACATGGAAAATCCTAAACTAGATAAACTTATTCAATGTGAAGTTGTTTAATTTTAGTTGTTCAATTTTCACACCCAACAACATGTTATTACGACAATTCGTAGTAACACTAAGAGTTGAATTCTTAACACTTAGAACAATTTGATTTTCTTCATCTCTTCTTCTCTATGTAACCCTGATGCAAACATTACGATATTTCATGTATCATAAACTAAAACTAGAAGGGAAGCAAAATTCGAGTCGTTTCAGATGCTACTGACAGCATCATCATACTTTCAATGGTAGTACAGCCTAACCTGTTCTAAAATTTACCATAAATTGCAACGTAATAAATTTGATATCCATTATTTCCGTATAGGTTTTTGGAGCCCTTTTCTTGATTTATTTCCATCTAATTTCTTCATCTTTTTGCCTATATATATGTATTCCATCTAAGAAGAACTTCATTCCAAACCATCTGAAAGGCTAGTAAAGCATTCCTTTTTAACTTTTTTGCTGGTTTCTTTTTTCTTTTGATCCTTTTTATAGTGGCAAGCTCAGGGAAGAAAACTAGGGAAGAAGAAAAATTTAGATTAAAATCATTGAAAATGAGAATGATAGGCTCATCTCATTTTCAAATGATGTACAAGAATTTATAAGAAAACCTTTGAACTCTCTAATTTATTTGGTGGTGAGATTCTCTTTATTATTTTCTTACCAACACGTAAGCCTTATTCATTTCGTCATCCTTCTGTTGAATCTGTCGCTAAACGATTTTAAAACCCAAACCAACCCCTTAATGAAATCACTCATGCTCTTGTTGAGGCTTACCATAAGGTAAGAATCAACTTGCTTGTCCAAGATTTCAATGAGGTCCATGACTAACTAGATGCATATTAAAAACAACAGGAGATTTCTTGGTTGACGTCATTGAAATCTTGGACAAGCAAGTTGATATTTACCTTACGGTAAGCCTCTACAGGAGCATGAGTGGTTTCATTAAGAGGTTGGTTTGGGTTCAAAATTCATTTAGCGACAGTTTTAACAGAAGGATGACCAAATGAATAAGGCTTACCAGTTGGTGAGAAAATAATAAAAAGAACCTCACCACCACATAAGGTGGAGAGCTCAAAGATTTTCTCATAAATTCCTGTACATCATTTTGAAAATGAGATGAGCCTATCATCCTCATTTTCAATGATCTTAATCTCAATTTTTCTTTTCCCCCTAGTTTTCTTGCCTGAGCTTGCCATTACAAAAAAGATCAAAAGATAAAAGAAACCAACAAAAAAGTTAAAAAGGAATGCTTTACTAGCCTTTCAAATGGTTTGGAATGAAGTTCTTCTTAGATGGAATGCATATATTTAGGAAAATAAATAAAGAAATTAGATGGAAATAAATCAAGAAAAAGGGCTCCAAAAACCTATAAGTAAATAATGGATATCAAATTTATTGAATTGCAAATTATGGTAAATTTCAGAACAAGTTAGGCTGTACTACCATTGAAAGTATGATGATGCTACTAGTAGCATCTGAAACGACTCAGATTTTGCTTCTCTTCTAGTTTTAGTTTATGATGCATGAAATATCGCAATGTCTGCATCAGGGTTACATAGAGAAGAAGAGATGAAGAAAATCAAATTGTTCAAAGTTTTAAGAATTCAACTCTTAGTGTTACTACGAATTGTAGTAATAACATGTTGTTGGGTGAAAATTGAACAGCTAAAATTAAACAACTTCACATTCAATAGGTTTATCTATTTTAGGATTTTCCATGTGCAAAACCTTGATGTGCAAAAAATTGAACACCTAAAATCAAACAAGTTCACAGAGAATAAGGTTATCTAGTTTAGGATTTTCCATGTGCAAAAATTAGGTAGCGAAATATGTTTCTTGAATGCAGTATAAATCTTATGATATTTTTCGTATAAATATTATATCAAACATGTCATCAAATGAAAAACAATCATTATATTATGGTGCATTTTAATTGAATTATATGTTGAAAAGTATCAAAATCAATAACTTTATTCAGAAATTAAAAGCTCACCCTAGAATAAGTGATAGAATGTTCAAAAAAGGAAAGCTTTCTAAATAAATCAAGAAAAAGGCTCCAAAACCTATAAGTAAATCATGGATATAAAATTTATTGCATTGCAAATTATAGTACATTATAAAATAGGTTAGGTTGTACTACCATTGAAAGTATGATGATTACATCAATAGCATCTCGAAATTACTTGGATTTTTCTTCTCTACTATTTTTATTTAATGTTCCATGAAATATTGCAATGTCTACATCAGAGTTATATATAAAAAATAGATGAAGAAAGTCAAATTGTTCTAAGTTTTAAGAATTCAACTCTTAGTGTTACAGTGAAATGCAGTAATAACAAGTTATTGAATGAAATTTGAGCACCTAAAATTGAAAACAATCACACTGAATAGGGCTATGTAGTTTAAGATATTCCATGTGAAAAAACTCGATATGGAATCATGTAAGAAGAGAGAGAGAGAGAGAGAGAGAGAGAGAGAGAGCATATTCCACTTGGATATATTTCTTCACCTTATGTCGCATGAAAACTTTTTAACAGTTTCCTGAAACTACAGAGTGTATCAATAATATATATAAAATCACAAGCTTGAGCTTAAATGTTAGCAAAATAGGATGAAACAATTTTCTTAACCACCAGCTTGTTGAAAGCATATTGTCGATACAACATAATTACTAGAATTGAAATAGTCCTAGACCTTAATTATTTAAGGCTTGGGAATGCTACGACAGGGACAATAGACCATATGTTAGTTGTAACAGCCCGTTTTCAGTAAAATTAGAATTGTGGTTTCAGGGCAACATATCTGATGTCAAAATATTTATTTTACTATTATTTTATTGTTTGTAGCATGATAGTATTATCGTATAAAAATTTCATTAAGAAATTTTACCGTTTACATGCTTAATTTGATAAGTTATAGTAGTAACAAGTTGTTGGGTGAAAAATGAACAGCTAAAATTAAACAACTTCACATTGAATAAGTTTATCTAATTTAGGATTTTCCATGTGCAAAAACTTGATGTGCAAAAAATTAAACACCTAAAATTAAACAACTTCACACAGAATACGGTTATCTAGTTTCAGATTTGCCATGTGCAAAAATTTAGTAGGTAAATATGTTTCTTGAATGCATTATAAATCTTATGATATTGGTTGTATATGCATTATATCAAATATTTCATCAAATAAAAATAAATCATGATATTATGGGGCATTTTAATTGAATTATATGTTGAAAAGTATAAAAATCGATAACTTTATTCAAGAAAATTAAAAGCTCACCCTAGAATAAGTGATAGAATGTTCAAAAAATTGAAGGATTTCTAAATAAATCATGAAAAGAGGCTCCAAAAACTTGTAATGAAATCATGGATATGAAATTTATTGCATTGTAAATTATAGTACATTTTAGAACAAGTTAGGTTGTACTACTATGTACAATATGATTATTTTATCAATAGCATCTAAAATGACTCGATTTTCCTTCTCTACTATTTTTATTTAATATTCCATGAAATATCGCGATGTCTACATCAAAATTATATAGAAAAAAATAGATGAAGAAAATCAAATTGTTCTAAGTTTTAAGAATTCAACTCTTAGTGTTACCCTGAATTGCAGTAATAAAAATTTATTGAATGAAATTTGAGCACTTAAAATTGAAAGAGTTCACACTGAATAAGGTTATCTAGTTTAGGATTTTCCATGTGCAAAAACTGGATGTGGAATCATGTAAGAAGAGACAGAGAGAGAGAGAGCATATTCCATTGTGATATATTCTTCTCCTTATGTTGCATGAAAACTTTTTAACAGTTTCCGGAAACTGAAGAGTTTATCAATAATGTATGCAAATTCACAAGCTTGAGCTTAAATGTTAGCAAAACAGGATGCAACAATTTTATTAACCACCAGTTTATTGAAAACAGATTATTGATACAACATAATAATTGGAATCGAAATAGCCTTACACCCTAATTAGTCAAGGCTTGGGAATGCTACGATAGAGACCATAGACCATATGTTAGTTGGCTACATGAACAGGTTCATTTACGCCTTGAGGACTCTTAAGGTTGACAAGCCTAAGAAACATAAAAAATAAAAGAATAAAAATAACATTTAACATGGTGGACTTTGTTTAAAAAAACTACTACTGACTAAGGCCATATCTAATAGGGAAGGAAAATGGGACATCTTCATCCATTGGAGCATGCATTGAGGAAATATTTTCAACCTTCTTGTCCCTTGTGACAGGAAGCAAGTTCTTTTAGCCAACAACATATGGTTTGTGGTCTCTATTGTAACATTCTTGAGTGTTGACTATTTAGGGTCTATGACTATTTTTGTTGCAGTTATCATTTTGTACTAACAATCTGCTTCCAGTAAACCGGTGAGTAATAAAATCTTTGAATCCTGTTTTGCAAACATTTGAGCTCAAGCTTCTGAATTTACTTATATTATTCATTCACTCTTCATTTTCAGGATACTATTAAAAGTTTTCATGCAACATAAAGAGAATAATATATCACAGTGGAATATGCTCTCTCTCTTCTTACAAGATTTCACATCAAGTTTTTGCACCTGGAAAATTCTAAGGTAGATAATCCTATTCAGTGTGAAGTTGTTTAATTTTAGGTGTTCAATTTTGATTCAACAACTTGTTAGCACTAAAATTCGTAGTAACATTAAGAGTTGGATGCTTAAAACTTAGAATAATTTCATTTTCTTAATATATTCTTCTACATTTAGCTCTAAAGTAGATATTGCAGTATTTCATGCATCATAAAATAAAACAAGTAGAGAAGCAAAATGAGAGTCATTTCAAATGCTATTGACAACATCATCATACTCTCGATGTTAGTACAACCTAACTTGTTATAAAACTTACCGTAATTTGCAATGCAATAAAATTCATATCCATTATTTCATTATAGGGTTTGGAGCACTTTTTCTTGATTTATTTCATTTAATTTCTTGATTTATTTCCTATATATATGAATTCCATCCAAGAACTTCATTCCAAGCAATCTTAAGGTTAGTAAAGCATTCCATTTTAACTTTTTTGTTTCTTTTGTCTTTTGATCTTTTTTGTAATGGCAAGCTCGGGCAAGAAAACTCAGGGAAAAGGAAAAATTGAGATTAGATCAATGAAAATGTGGATGATAGGCTCATCTCATTTTTAATACGTGTACATTAATTTATCAGAAAATCTATGAGATCTCCACTTTATGTGGTGGTGAGATTCTTTTTATTATTTTCTCACCAACTGGTAAGCCTTATTCGTTTGTTCATCCTTCTATTAAATCTACCGCTCAACGATTTTTGAACTCAAACCAACCTCTTAATGATACCATTTATGCCCCTGTTGAGGCTTTCCGTAAGTTAAAAATCAACTAGCTTGTCAAAGATTTCAATGAGGTCCACAACTAACTAGATGCATCAAAAGAAAAGCAAATGCATGTCGAGTATTGACCCGATTAAGCAACGAACAAGTAAAAAATAGCGGAAGACATTGAGAAATTGAACATATAAATTTAATGTGGAAAAACCCCTCCAAAGACGATAAAAAACCACATGTAAAGATAATTTTACTATAATGACAAAAGGACGAAAAGTAGAAAAGATGGAGATAAAAACTAAACCCTAAAACCTAAAAACAAAGAACCCTCAAAACCTAAACAGAAAATTCTCCAAATTTGTTATGAGTTCTAATATTTAATGGGTGTTTTTTATGGTTGTAAAAGAGCCTGTTTATAGGTTAAATTCGTAGGTCAAATAAATTATGCTAATGCATGCTAAATATATTATACTAATAAATTCCAAAGCTTCTAGACAAAAAGTATATTTGTTTAACTTGACTTGCAAGCAATCTCTTATTTTATTTAACAGGAATTTGAGACACACAACTCTAACAATGGAGATTTCCTTGGCTCGACAATCATCTAGAAAAGAAACTCATCATTGGTGGAAAACTCCCTTTAATCAGCTTAACTCGAGGGAGCTCTACTAATAAGAAGAAAGTTTCTTAGAGTTTATCAACATGCTCTCTCTCACAAGGGACAAAAAGAGTGTAGATATTTCCTCAATGCATTCTCCAATAAAACAGGATGTCTCGTTTTTCTTCCCTCTAAGATGTGGCCCCAACCAGTAGTAGTTTTGTACCTCAAACTCTATGATGTTAAATGTTAATTTTATTGTTTTATTTTTTATGTTTGTTAGGGTTGTCAATCTTGGGAGTCTCTAGGCATACATGAACTTATTCATGTAGAATGCCAACATATGGTGTACGATCTCTGTTGTAACATTCTAGAACCTTGACTATTTAGGGTCTACGACTGTTTCGATTCCAATTATGATGTTGTATCAACAATCTACTTTCAATAAACCGATTATTAGTAAGATTATTGCATCCTGATTTGCTACCATTTGAGCTAAAGCTTGTGAATTTGTTTTATAAAATTACTGCATCCTGTTTTACATCAAGTTTTTGCACATGGATAATTTGAAACTAGATAAACCTCGTCAATGTGAAGTAATTTAATTTTAGGTGCTCAATTTTCTTTCAACTTATTATTACTACAATTTGCACTAACACTAAGAGTTAAATTCATAAAACTTAGAATAAAATGATTTTCTTCATTTATTCTTCTCAATATAACTCTGATACAAACACTGTGATATTTCATGAATCATAAAATAACATTTGTAGGGAAGCAAAATCTGAGTCATTTCAGATGTTATTGACACCATCTTCATACTCTGAATGGTAGTACAACTTAAGCTTTTCTAAAATTTACTATAATTTGCAATGCAATCAATTTGATATCAATTAATTCCTTGTAGGTTTTTGGAGTCGTTTTTCTTATTTCATTTGTGTTAGAATTAAGTGACCCGAATCCTTATTTAAATAAAATATTGTGGTAAAATAAAATAAAAGTAAAATCCCTATAGAATTATACTTCTGTTATTTTATTTTAGAATAAGGTTTTTTAAACCTTATTAAACTCCATCTACTTGATATTGATTAGAATAAGGTGTTTCACTCATATTAGAATATGGTTTTACAAGCCTATAAATAGACATAGTCTACTCCTCTTGTAATGATGAGAATTCGACATAGTGAATTTTCTTCTCCTCTGCTCGTGGTTTTTTCCCGAAAGGGTTTCCACGTAAAATCTGAGTGTTCTTTATTTTTAATTTTATTTCTATTTTTATTTTCTTTGGGATATATAGTCATTACCGAAGTTATATTTCTACAAATTGGTATCGGAGCTTCCGGGTTGTTCATCTCAATTACAGTAATGGCGTCTTTGAAGTATGAAATTCTGCAGTTGGATCGCAACACCAAATTCGCGTTGTGGCAAATAAAGATGCAAGCAGTTCTTGCACAGATGGACTTAAAGGAAGCCCTGCTAGAGGTAGATAAGATGCCTTCAACATTGACGGAGGAAGAGAAGAAGCGCAAGGATCGAAAGGCGTTAACACAGTTACATCTGCATTTGTCTAACGAAATTTTATAGGATGTGATGAAGGAGAAGACCACCGCTGGATTATGGAAGAGGTCGAACCAAATATGTATGTCGAAAACTCTAACTAGCAAGCTGCATATGAAGCAGCATTTTTATGCTCATCGTTTTGAGGAAGGTGCGTCTGTGCACGAACACTTGCCAGTGTTTAAAGAAATTCTCTCAAATTTGGAGGCCATGGAGGTTCAGTATGATAAGGAAGATCTAGGGTTGATTATACTTTGTTTGTTGCCCCCATCTTATTCAACCTTTAGAGATACAATTTTATATAGCCGAGAGTCTTTCACAGTTGATGAGGTTTATGATTCTTTAACCTCGTATGATAAGATGAAGCATCTTGTGGTTAAAACTGACTCTTAAGGAGAACGTCTCATTGTTCATAGGAGACAAGGTCGGAATACTGATGATGATCGTGGAAGGACACAAGAACGGAATCCTCTCGGTAAATCTAAGGGTAGATCGAAGTCTTCAAACAGAGGTAAAACTTGTAACTTCTACAAGAAGAAAGGGCACATTAAATTTGACTGCTATAAACTACAGAACAAGATCAAAAGGCAGGCTGTGAATCAAAATGGAAAATAATCAAAAAATTCTGGTAAGGCTGATGTTGTAGAAGACTACAACGATGTTGAACTTCTAGTCTCTTTTGTCAACAATTTTAAAGTGAACGAGGAGTGGATCCTTGATTCAGGCTGTACCTTCCACATGAGTCCCAATTGGGATTGGTTTACAACTAACAAAATAGTGTCTGAAGATGTTGTTTTGATGGGAAATAATGCTTCATGTAGAATTATAGGTGTTGGGACAATTAAAGTTAATATATTTGACGGAGTTGTCAAAACACTTAGTGACGTACGACATGTTCCAAAATTGAAGAGAAATTTAATTTCATTGAGTACTCTTGATTCAAAAGGGTACAAATACACAAATGAAAGTGGGGTTTTGAATATTTCCAAAGGTTCCCTTGTTGTGATGAAAGGGCAGAGAAAGATAGCCAAGTTATATATTTTACAGGGTTCTACTGTTATTGGTGATGTAGTTGTCTCATCCTCTTCCTTATCAGATGATGATATTACTAAACTTTAGCATATGCGCCTGGGGCATATGAGTGAGAATGGCATGGCATAATTGAGCAAAAGTGGACTTCTTGATGGGCAAGAAATTTGCCAACTGAAGTTCTATGAGCACTGCGTTTTTGGGAAGCAAAAGAGCATTTCATTCACTAGAGGAATCCATAACATGAAAGAAACGTTGGAGTATATTCATTCTAATCTGTGGGGGGCATCTAGAGTGCCTTCGAGAGGTAAAGCTAATTATATGCTAACTTTTATTGATGATTTTTCCAGAAAAGTGTGGGCATTCTTTCTGAAGTAGAAAAGCGATGTGTTTTTTGCATTTAAGTCTTGGAAAACCATGATAAAAAAAGATGAGAAAGCAAATAAAATACCTCTGCATAGACAATGGCTTAGAGTTCTATTCTGATGAGTGTAATAAACTGTGCAAGTTAGAGGGGATCGTGAGACACGTGATAGTTCATCATACTTTATAGGAAAACAGCGTTGCAGAACGAATGAACAGAACGATCATGGAGAAGATTCGATGCATGTTTACAAATGCCAATGTACCAAAGTCATTTTGGGCCAAAGAAGCCTCTACTGCATGTTTTTTGATCAACCGATCTCCATCCGTTGCCATTGAGAAAAAGACTCCATAAGAGGTATGGTCTGGTAATCCCGCTGACTATTTTGATTTAAAGATTTTTGGTTGTCCTACGTATGCTCATGTTGATAATAGAAAATTGGAACCTAGATCTATTAAATGTGTTTTTCTTGGTTATAAAGCTGGTGTAAAAGGGTATAAGTAATGAAGTCCTGAAAATAGAAAAGTTGTGATTAGCAAAGATATTGTTTTTGATGAAATTGCTATGCTACCTAACTTATCTCTTAAAGACTCTTCCAATAAAGAAAATAAAAAGCAGGTGGAGCATCAGATTAATATAGAATCTACAACAGAGTCGACTACTAAAGCCAGTACAAAAATTCAAAATAGAGTTGCTTCTTCACCACAATACTCTATCGCCAAAAATAAAGCTAGAAGAGAAATTAAACCTCTAAAGAAGTATGCTGAGGCTGATCTAGTTGCTTATGCTTTAAATGTGGTTGAAGATATAGATACAAACCAAGAGCCATCTAATTATTCTGAGGCGATTAGTTGTGAGGACTAAGAAAAGTGGATGTTTGCTATGCAAGAGGAGAAGGAATCACTACACAAAAATAAAACATGGGATCTTGTTAAACTTCCTAAAAGTAAAAAGATTGTTCGTTAAATGGCAGTTTAAGAAGAAAGAGGGAACTCCAAGAGTTGAAGAACCCAGATATAAAGCAAGGCTTGTTGGAAAGGGTTACAGTCAAATTCCAAGAGTGGACTTCACAGATGTGTTCTCTCCAGTTGTGTAGCATAGTTCGATTCAAGCTTTGCTTGGTATTGTGGCCATCCATGATTTGGAGCTTGAGCAGTTAGATATTTAAACTGCTTTTTTGCATGGAGAACTTGAGGAGGATATTTACATGCAACAACCAGAAGGTTTTACAGTCTCAGAAAAATAGGATTATGTTTGCTTGCTGAAAAAGTCCCTTTACTATTTGAAATAGTCACCAAAGCAGTGGTATAAGAGGTCTGATTCTTTTATAACTTCTCATGATTTTAAAAGAAGTAGCTTTGATAGTTGTGTTTACTTTAAAAAAACAGTGATGGTTCCTTTGTGTATCTACTCCTTTATGTTGATGACATGTTGATCGCAACGAAAGATAAAGGAGAGATAAGAAAGGTCCAAACCCAACTAAGTGAAGAATTTAAGATGAAAGATTTGGGACCAGCAAAGAAAATACTTGGTATGGAGATTCTCAAAGATAGAAAGCAAGTAAATTGTACCTAAGTCAGAAGGGGTACATTGAGAAAGTTCTTTGCAGATTCAATATGCAGAATGCTAAGCCAGTTAGTACTCCTTTAGCAGCCCATTTTAGACTTTCATTGACTTTGTCTCCACAATCAGATGATGAGATTGAGTACATGTCACATGTTCCATACTCTAGTGCAGTGGGATCTCTCATGTATGCCATGGTTTGTTCACGTCCAGATTTATCATATGCAGTTAGTGCAGTTAGCAGATACATGACAAATCCTAATAAAGAACATTGGAAAGTAGTTCAGTGGGTTTTAAGATACTTACGAGGTACTACCGATGTTTACTTACAGTTTGGAAGAACTAGAGATGGAGTCATTGGGTATGTTGATGCTGATTTTGCTGAAAGCCTCGATAGAATAAGATCTCTCACAGGTTATGTCTTTACAATTGGAGGTTGTGCAATCAGTTGGAAAGCCACTTTGCAAACTACAGTCGCTTTGTCTACCACTGAAGCTGAGTACATGGCGATTACTGAGGCATGTAAAAAAACTATTTGGTTGAAGGGACTCTTTACTGAACTCAATGAAGACCTTCAAATCAATAAAGTATTTTGTGACAGTCAGAGTGCCATCTTCCTTACAAAAGATCAAATGTTTCATGAGAGAACAAAACACATTGATGTTCGATATCATTTTGTTCGTAATATTATTGCTCATGGTGATATTGTTGTGAGCAAAATTAGTACTCATGAAAATCCTGTAGATATGATGACTAAGTCACTTCCTATAACCAAGTTTGAGCATTGCTTAGACTTGGTTGGTGTTCATTGTTGAAGATAAACCTTTAAGAGGGGTTTATGGAAGAGGTGGAGTACTTGTTCGTTGAGAGTTCGCAATGAAGAACTTGTTCATTAAGAATTCGTGTCAAGGTGGAGATTGTTAGAATTAAGTGACCTGAATCCTTATTTCAATAAAATACTGTGGTAAAATAAAATAAAAGTAAAATCCCTGTAGAATTATACTTCTTTTATTTTATTTTAGAATTAGGTTTTTTAAACCTTATTAAACTCCATCTATTTGATATTAATTAGAATAAGGTGTTTCACTCCTATTAGAATATAAATAGACATAGTCTACTCCTCTTGTAATGATGAGAATTCGACATAGTGAATTTTCTTCTCCTCTGCCCGTGGTTTTTTCCCGAAAGGGTTTCCACGTAAAATCTATGTGATCTTTATTTTTTATTTCTATTTCTATTTCTATTTTCTTTGCGATATTTTGTCATTACCAAAGTTATATTTCTACAATTTCCGTTTAATTTCATAAGTTTTTTTGCCTATATATATGAATTTAATCCAAGATGAACTTCGTTCCAAACCATGTTAAAGGCTAGTAAAGCATTCATTTTTAACTTTTTGGCTAATTTCTTTTGTCTTTTGATCTTTTTTGTAATAACAAGTTCAGGCAATAAAACTGGGGAAGAAGAAAAATTGAGATTAAGATGATTGAAAATGAGGATGATAGGCTCATCAAATTTTCAAAACGATGTACATGAATTTATAAGAAAACCTCTAACCTCTCCACTTTATTTGGTGGTGAGATTCTTTTTATTCTTTTCTCACCAACTGGTAAGCCTTATTCATTTTGTCATCCTTCTATTAAATCTATTGTTAAACGATTTTGGAACTCAAACCAACCTCTAAATGAAACCACTGATGTCCTTGTTGAGGCTTACCGTAAGGTATGAATCAACTTGGTTGTCCAAGATTTCAATGAGTTCCATGACAAACTAGATGTATAAAAAAACAAAAGGAGATTTCTTGTTTGACGTCATTGAAATCTTAGACATGCAAGTTGATACTTACCTTACGGTAAGCCTCAGCAGATGCATGAGTGATTTCATTCAGAGGTTGGTTTGGGTTCAAAATTTGTTTAGTGATAGTTTCAACAAAAGGATGACCAAATGAATATGGCTTACCAATTGGTGAGAAAATAATAAAAAGAATCTCACCACCACATGAGGTAGAGAGCTTAGAGATTTTCTTATAAATTCTTGTACATCATTTTGAAAATGAGATGAGCCTATCATCCTCATTTTCAATGATCTTAATCTTAATTTTTCTTTTCCCCCTAGTTTTATTGCCTGCGCTTGCCATTACAAAAAAGATCAAAAGACAAAAGACACCAACAAACAAGTTAAAATGGAATGCTTTACTAGCCTTTCAGATGGTTTGGAATGAAGTTCTTCTTGGATGGAATTCATATTTATATGCAAAAAATAAAGAAATTAGATGGAAATAAGAAAAAAGCGCTCCCAAAACCTATAAGGAAATAATGGATATCAAATTTATTACATTGTAAATTATGGTAAATTTTAGAACAGGTTAGGTTGTATTACCGTTGATGATGATGTTGTCAACAACATCGGAAACGACTCAGATTTTGCTTCTCTCTTGGTTTTATTTTATGATTGAAGAAATATTGCAATGTCTGCATTGGGTTTATATAGAGTAAAAGAGATGAAGAAAATCAAATTGTTCTAAGTTTTAAGAATTCAACTCTTAGTGTTACTATGAATTGTAGTAACAACAAGTTGTTGGTTGAAAATTGAACAGCTAAAATTAAACAACTTCACATTGAATAACCTTATCTCATTTAGGATTTTTGATGTGCAAAAATTTGAACACCTAAAATTAAAAAACTTCACACGAGATAAAGTTATCTAGTTTAGGACTTTCCATGTATAAAAATTAGGTAGGTAAATATGTTTCTTGAATGTAGTATAAATCTTATGTTATCGATCGAGTATAAATCAAATATGTCATCAAATGAAAATAAATCATGAGATTAGGGTGTAATTTATTTGAATTATATGTTGAAAAGTATCAAAATAGATAACTTTATTCGGTAAAATTAAAAGCTCAACGTAGAATAGGTGATAGAATGTTCAAAAAAGGAAAGATTTCTAAATAAATCACGAAAAATGGCTCCAAAAACCTGTAAGGAAATCATGGATATCAAATTTATTGCATTGAAAATTATATTACATTTTAAAACAGGTTAGGTTGTACTACCATTGAAAGTATGATGATTCTGTCAATAGCATCTAAAATGACTCAGATTTTGCTTTTCTACTGTTTTTACTTAATGTTCCATGAAATATCGCAATGTCTACATCAGAGTTATATAGAAAAAAAATAGATGAAGAAAATCAAATTGTTCTAAGTTTTAAGAATTCAACTCTTAGTGTTACCGCGAATTTCAGTAATAACAAGTTATTGAATGAAATTTGAGCACCTAAAAGTGAAAAGCTTCACACTGAATAGGGTTCCCTAGTTTAGGATTTTCCATGTGCAAAAACTCGATGTGGAATCATGTAAGAAGAGAGAGAGAGAGAGCATATTCCAGTGTGATATATTCTACTCCTTATGTTGCATGAAAACTTTTTAACAGTATCCTAAAATTGAAGAGTGTATCAATAATATATGCAAATTCACAAGCTTGACCTTAAATGTTAGCAAAACAGGATGCAATAATTTTATTAACCACCAGTTTATTGGAAGCAGATTGTTGATACAACATAATAATTGGAATCGAAATAGTTCTAGACCCTAATTAGTCAATGCTTGGGAATGCTACGACAGAGATCATAGGCCATATGTTAGTTGGCTACATGAATAGGTTGTATGCCTTGAGGGCTCCTAAGATTGACAAGCCTAACAAGCATAAAAAATAAAAGAATAAAGATAACATTTAACATCGTGGACTTTAATGTAAAAGAACTACTATTACCTAAGGCCATATTTAATATGGAAGGCAAATGGGACATCCTCATGCATTGGAGCATGCATTGAGGAAATATTTGTAACCTTGCTATCCCTCGTGACAGGGAGCAAGTTCTTGTAGCCAGCCAACATATGGTTTGTGGTCTTTATTGTAACATTCTCGAGCGTTGACTATTTAGGGTCTAAGACTATTTTTGTTCCAGATATCATGTTGTATCAACACTCTACTTTCAGTAAACTGGTGATTAATAAAATCTTTCCATCCTGTTTTGTTAACATTTGATCTCAAGCTTGTGAATTAGCTTATATTATTGGTACACTCTTCATTTTCAGGATACTGTTAAAAGTTTTCATGCAACATAAAGAGAATAATATATCACAGTGGAATATGCTCTCTCTCTTCTTACAAGATTCCACATCAAGTTTTTGCACTTGGAAAATTCTAAGGTAGATAACCCTCTTCAGTGTGAAGATGTTTAATTTTAGGTGGTCATTTTTTATTCAACAACTTGTTAGCACTGAAATTCATAGTAACATTAAGAGTTGAATTCTTAAAACTTAGAATAATTTCATTTTCTTAATTTTTTCTTCTCTATTTAACTTTGAAGCAGATATTGCGGTATTTCATGCATCTTACAATAAAACCAGTAGAGAAGCAAAATTAAAGTCAGTTCAAATGCTATTGACAACATCATCGTACTCTCAATGGTAGTACAACCCAACTGTTATAAAATTTACTGTAATTTGCAATGTAATAAATTTGATATCCATTATTTCATTATAGGTTTTTGGAGAACTTTGTCTTGATTTATTTGCATCTAATTTCTTGATTTTTTTTACCTATATATATGAATTCCATCCAAGAACTTCATTCCAAACCATCTTAAAGGTTAGTAAAGCATTCCTTTTTAAGTTTTTTTATTTCTTTTCTTTTTGATCTTTTTTTGTAATGGTAAGCTCGTGCAAGAAAACTCGAGGAAAAGGAAAAATTGAGATTAAGATGTTTGAAAATGTGGATGATAGGTTCATCTAATTTTCAATACGGTGTACAATAATTTATCATAAAATCTCTGAGATCTCCACTTTATGTGGTGGTGAGATTCTTTTTATTATTTTATCACCAACTGGTATGCCTTATTCGTTTTGTCAGCCTTTTGCTCAATCTGTCGGTAAACAATTTTTCAACGCAAACCAACCTCTTAATGATACCATTTATGCCCTTGTTGAGGCTTTCCATAAGGTAAGAATCAATTGGCTTGTTGAAGATTTCAATGTGGTCCACGACTAACTAGATGGATCAAAAGAAAAGCAAATGGATGTTGGGGATCAACTCGATTAAGCAACGAACAAGTAAAAGATAGCAGAAGAAATTAAGAAATTGAACACAAATTTAACGTGGAAAATCCCCTCGAAAGAGGATAAAAAATCACGGGTAAATATAATTTTACTATAATGGCAAAAGAACGAAAAGTAAAAAAGATGGAGATAAAACTGTAAACATAGAACGTGAAAACAAAGAACCCTTAAAATCTAAACACAAAATTCTCCAAATTTGTTATGAGTTCTAATATTTAATGGGTGTTTTTCTATGGTTGTAAAAGAGCCTATTTATAAGATAAATTAGTAGGTCAAATAAATTCCAAAGCTTTTAGAAAGAAAGTATGTTTGTTTAACTTGACTTGCAAGCAATCTCTTCTCTTATTTAACAAGAATTTAGGTTACACAACTCTAAGAATGGAGATTTCTTTGGCCTGAAAATCATATGGAAGCTCATTGATCAACTTAACCAGAGGGAGCTCTACTAATAAGAAGAAAGTTTCGTAGAGTTTATCAACATGCTCTCTCTCACAAGGGACAAGAAGACTTCAGGTATTTCCTCAATATATGCTCCAATGGAAGAGGATGTCTCGTTTTCCTTCCCTCTAAGATATGGCCTGAACCAGCAGTAGTTTTGTACCTCAAAGTCTATGATATTAAATGAATCTATTCATGTAACAAGCCAACATATGTTCTTTGGTCTCTGTTGTAGCATTCCAAAACCTTGATTATTTAGGGTCTACGACTATTTCGGTTCCAATTATGCTGTTGTATTAGCAATCTGCTTTCAGTAAACCGATGATTAATAAAATTATTGCATCTTGTTTTGCTACCATTTGAGCTCAAGCTTATGAATTTGTTTTATAAAATTATTACATCCTGGTTTACATCAAGTTTTTGCACATGAAAAATCCAAAACTAGATAAACCTCGTCAATGTGAAGTTGTTTAATTTTAGGTGCTCAATTTTCATTCAACAACTTGTTATTAATACAATTCACACTAACACTAAGAGTTAAATTCTTAAAACTTAGAATACTATAATTTTCTTCATTTATTCTTCTCAATATAACTCTGATATGGACATTGTGATATTTCATGAATCATAAAGTAGGGAAGCAAAATCTGAGTCATTTCAGATCCCATTGACAACATCATCTTACTCTGAATGGTAGAACAGCTTAAGTTGTTCTAAAATTTACCATAATTTGTAATGCAATAAATTTGATATCCATTATTTCCTTGTATGTTTTTGGAGCCCTTTTTCTTGATTTATTTGTGTTTAATTTCTTGAGTTTTTTTTGCCTATATATATGAATTCAATCAAAGATGGACTTATTCCAAACCATCTACATTCAAGAAACATATTTACCTACCTATTTTTTGCATATGGAAAATCATAAACTAGATAACTTTATTCTTTGTGAAGTTGTTCAATTTTTTGCACATCAAGGTTTTGCACATGGAAAATCCTAAACTAGATAAACTTTGTTTAATTTTAGTTGTTCAATTTTCACCCAAAAACTTGTTATTACTACAATTCATAGTAACGCTAAGAGTTGAATTCTTAAAACTTAGAACAATCTGATTTTCTTCATCTTTTCTTGTCTATATAACCCTAATGCAAACATTGTGGTATTTCATGCATCGTAAAATAAAACCAGGAGAGAAGCAAAATATGAGTCGTTTTAGATGCTACTGACAGCATCATCATACTTTTAACGGTACTAAAGCCTAACCTGTTCTAAAATTTACCATAATTTGTAGTGCAATAAATTTGATATCCATGATGTCCTTATAGGTTTTGGAAGCCCTTTTTCTTGATTTATTTCCATCTAATTTCTTTATTTTTTTGCCTATATATATGAATTCCATCCAAGAAGAACGTCATTCCATACCATCCAAAAGGCTAGTAAAGCATTCCTTTTTAACTTTTTTGCTGGTGTATTTTGTCTTTTGATCTTTTTTTGTAATGGCAAGGTCAGGCAATAAAACTAGGGGAAAAAGAAAAGTTGAGAATAAGATCATTGAAAATGAGGATGATAGGCTCATCTCAATTTCAAAATGATGTACAGGAATTTATAAGAAAACCTCTGAGCTCTCCACTTTATTTGTTGGTGAGATTCTATTTATTATTTTTTCACCAAATGGTAAGCTTTATTCATTTCATCATCCTTTTGTTGAATCTATCGCTAAACAATTTTTGAACCCAAACCAACCTCTTTGTGAAACCACTCATGCTCTTGTTGAGGCTTACCGTAAGATAAGAATCAACTTGCTTGTCCAAGATTTCAATGAGGTCTATGACTAACTAGATCCATAAAAAAACAATGGGAGATTTCTTTGTGGACATCATTGAAATCTTGGACAAGCAAGTTGATACTTACCTTATAGTAAGCCTTAGCAAGAGCATGAGTGGTTTTATTAAGAGGTTGGTTTCATTCAAATTTCTTTTAGCGACAAATTCAACAAAAGGTTGACGAAATGAATATTGCTTACCAGTTGGTGAGAAAATAATAAAAAGAATCTCACCACCACATAAGGTGGAGAGCTCAGAGATTTACTTATAAATTTCTGTACATTGTTTTGAAATTGAGATGAGCCTATCATCCTCATTTTCAATGATCTTAATCTCAACTTTTCTTTTTCCCCCTAGTTTTCTTGCCTGGCCTTGCCATTACAAAAAAAAAAATCAAAAGACACCAGCAAAAAATTTAAAAAGGAATGCTTTACTAGCCTTTCAGATGGTTGGGAATGAAGTTCTTCTTGGATGGAATTAATATATATAGGCAAAAAAATGAAGAAATTAGCTGGAAATAAATCAAGAAAAAGGGCTCTCAAAACCTATAAGGAAATAATGGATATCAAATTTATTACATTGCAAATTATGGAAAATTTTAGAACAGTTTAGGCTTTAGTACCGTTAAAAGTATGATGATGCTGTCAGTAGCATCTAAAATGACTCGGATTTTGCTTCTCTCCTAGGTTTATTTTATGATGTATGGATTATCACAATGTTTGCATCAGGGTTATATAGACAAGAATAGGTTAGGTTGTAGTACCATTGAGAGTCTAATGATCTTGTCAATAGCATCTGAAAAGACTTGGATTTTTCTTCTTTACTTGTTTTATTTTATAATGCATGAAATATCATAATGTCTGAATCAGAGTTACATTGAGAGGTATAGATGAAGAAAATTAAATTATTCTATGTTTTAAGAATTCAACTCTTAATTGCCTGTTTAACGTCACAGCACTAATGTGCAAGCGTACACTACTGATGCAAGTACAGTAGATAGATATGATTCTGTCAGATATCGATCCCACGAGGATGGTTGTCTTTTGTCTATCAATGTCAGTGCAATAAATAGATAGAAACGAGATAAATTGTGAGGGTAGTTGTCGAAGCAATAACTTTAAAACAATAAGATAAAATATGATAGTGATAAACTAAGATCCCCAACATTAATATTTGATAGAATACTAAGTGCTCACAAGGTATAAAATGATAGGAAATTGTTGATACATTTAATCTAAGAGTTAAACACGCACATTAACCACACCTTCCGATGATGGCAATGGAACACTATTAAGAACAAGTGGATTAAATTCCTCTAGTTCTCAAGCAACTTTCGTTGCCATGCTTGTTAGCTTGAATTGTCGCTACACTTTCCAATGTCAGTGACTGCAATAACACTTCCATGCTAAAAACATTCAAACCCAAATATTAGATAGTAGAAGCAAGATTGTATAAAATAACATTTAACCCAAAAATTATGTGTACTTCTGTACAAACATGAAATAGAAAGTAATCACCATCGTTTTGAAAATAAATATAAAAGAAACAAGTGGAGAATACTATTTCTAGACAATCTTGACTTGAATCTCTCTATTCCCTTTTGTGTCACACTTAGGGCTCCTCGTTAGGAGCTGATCTGCTTTCCTTCCACGTCAGTTCACCTGTAGGAGACTTAAGTCACCATAGCCACAAAGCTTCAAAAGATAGGTTTAAGAAGATAATACCCCCAAAAATCCTCTCCTTTTCCTTTTCATGTGAATATTTATATTCTTCCAAATAGTACAGATGTCATTTCATCAGACTCATGCTGCCTCTATGCGTACAAGTTGCTTGTACCAGACTGGACAACTCACATTTTTGTTCTTGTTCGGACAGCTGCCAAGTGCGACGACAATTCTGAGCGCAATCTAGAAATACTCATGCAGCGACATCTGTACGAAAACATGACAAAATTAAGGATAAATAGGCTAAGATCCAATGAGTTATAAAATGAAATTTACTAAACTGAAAATGCTAAAATATGTGCTAAAGATAACTAAATAGGAACAAATTAACCAATAAGTAGGGAGAAAACATATGTTCTTTCTAGAACTATCACACACCCCAAACTTGAGTTTTTACTTGTCCTCAAGTAAAATAGAAACTAGCAAGGCTACACAAGAATTCACTAAGGCAAATGATCATTTTAGCAACTTGAATCACCTAAAATCGCAATGAATGAGTGACATCCAGATGATAGAATATTGCATTGATAATATATAAGTATGAATGAATAAGATTGTAACTTTATCAAAACCAGTATCATGCTTTAAATCCTAAATTCTATCTACCAGTACAGCAGTTATTGTATAATACTAAGTATCTATAAAGATCATAAATATATGTCTCTTTTTTTGTGAATAAGGGATATCGTTGCATTCCAATACCTTTGTTCCTGAAAAGTAATGATGGAATGCAACAAACCCCTAAGGAGTATGTAATTGCGTCGACATAAACTCATGCAGCAACAGCCTTTGGCCAAATTCATTTTTCTAACACTTGCATTGGAGTGTTCCCTCTTTGACATTTCACAATACACCCACTCTAGAATGTCTCTTATTCATAACTATATATATAAACAGTTGTAAAATGCAAATTCACTCAAGATTCAAAGAATGCTACTATTCATCCATTACTAATGCAACCTAAATCATTCATCAAAGAATTGAAGATACAACATTCAATCAAATTTATCCAACTCATTTATTGATAATTCACATGATTCAAGAATTAAGCATCGAATGTAACAAAAATTTTCAAACAATTTGCATTAACCACAAATATACTTTGCATGCTTCATTAAACTCAATTTTTTTAAATGTGGGTGTATTTTCAAACCCCATATGCATTCCCCCAAACTTAAAGTTTTCGTTATCCTCAATGCACTAAAATTAAAATGCAATCACAATAGAAATGCAACGACAATGTGCAATAAGAAAATAAAAATTATAGTTACGTGCAATGCATGAACATAGATGTGGCTACACGATGTTTCTTCTTCCTCCTCGCTCTTGCGCTTTTTCCCTTTGGAGGGCTTTCACTTCTTTTCTTTGGGCTTCACACAGTCCTTGGATCGTACATCAGGTTTCAGCTCTGCCTTGGCATTATCGGTTGCTTCCTTTGCAGCTTCTATCAATCTAGCTCCATTTTGCTCTAAATTATGAGTAGTTGCACCCACAAACTCGGGTGTAGTGATAATGTTCTGAGCAGATTCTTTCTTAGCATCTTCTTCCTTGTCCTTCTTGTTCACATCTGTAGTAAGGACTTCCTCCTCTCCAACAACAACTTCCTCTTCAACAGCAGGTTCCTCTTGACCAGCAATGAAGTCACCCTCGACTAGGCTATCAATCCTTTGCATGCATTTCTCAATGTCCCTTGATTCCTCTTCTTTCTCATCAACAGAGACGTGCACAATGGGCAGGGATGCCAGTGATCTGTCTCGGTCCCTTAAATTATCATCCTTGAATGAGAGTTCTTAATCTCGGATGATCGGTGGGAACACTAGAAATTCTGGGAGTGGGATCGGGCTTAACTGACTTAATGCGGCTACAATAGAGTTGTTCCAAGCATTGATATAAGCATAGAAAAAATTTTGGGATCTGTCTATATCCTCTATTGTAGTGACAAGCCTGATCTGCTTATTGTTGATGGAATTTTCCACCTTATCGATATACTTCATTATGTGCAACAATGATGTCTTTGCAGTCAGGTTTGCTCCTTTACTTTTTGCCTTAGTTTTACCCTTCCTCGTCTTGCTTGTCTCTGCCTCCTTCATTGTCAACGTATCTTTCCCATGAGTCATTCTTTCAATAGAGGCTTCATTGATTGGCCCCTTATTATCCAAGACCTTTTCATCATCACGAGGCACGATCCCTTTCTGTTGGCACAATAGCATCAGCAACGATGGGAAAACCAAAATTCCAGGTTTCATTGCGGCGTAGTTAGCAATTTCCTGGTTGAGTATTACATCGACATCAATATTTCTACACTTGAAATTGAATATATCAGACATATTCTATTGAGGGTGACTGTGGTGTTGTGAGTAGGGGGTTGTAGCTGGCAGTTGACAAAATGAAACCAGATTTCGGTTTGCAGTGTTAGGAAGCGTCGGTGCATCATATAATTCCCTTGATGTGAACCCGTCCACAATGCTCATTTGACACATAAATCCTTCAACAACAGGTCACTTTTGTCGTCTGTGATATCCTCAATGAATTTGGAGTGTTCATCTACAACCATTTTAGTGTTGCACAACTCATTGATATTTTTAGCATCTAGGATTAAGCCTTTTAGAAAAAAGATGAACTCTAACTCATGGTCATACTGGTTAGTGTAAAACTCACGTACCAATGAAGGAGAATAGCTTCCAGGATGAGTGCAAAAACTCTCCCACTTTTGCTTAGAAATGGTTTTGTAGACTTGTTTGCCCAAGTCTTGCTGTTGCGAAAGGAGGATGTCCTGTTCTGGGTGGAAGTTTCACTTTAAAATGTTGTCTTGAAACCTATCCTTGGCTACTTTCGTTCAAAAGATCACCGGCTCCTTTTTCTCCATTGGCATGGAGGATTCGAGTTCATGAACTACAGTTGCAGAGGACGAGTGTTCTTTAACAGACTTGGTGGCTTTCTTGACTGATCTTCTTGTTATTGCCATATTTTTTTGAGTGAAGAAAATTTAAAGTTGTAAAGGTACGAGCTTGGGGAAGAGAAAGTGAATAAAAATGCCTGCTTTGTATGTGTATATTCAGCATAGTGGAAAGGGGGTTTATGGCGAGTGAAAGAAGAATATGGAAAGGCGTGACTTTTGTGAAGGGATATTAAGCTAGTGGGAATAAATATGTCTAATGAGATTTGCACCCGCTCAAACAGATCAAATGGCTAGGTCACTTTTGATTAAATGGTAGGATCTGAAATTTCTGATATGCCCTCATTCTTGATGAGTCATAAGTGACAGTACAATAGTATGAACTATGTTGACAATAAAGCCCAACTGCGTTGACAATGGTAGCTAATTATTTTGCAAAAAAAAAGAAGTAAAACAAACTTGAACAAAAACAAAAAAATAAAATAAAATAATTTTTCGACCAATTTAATGGTCTATACTTGCTTTTGATTAATATTCCCAAAATAGTGTTTCAACCGCTGTCCATTCACTTTGAACTAGTGTCCATCATGTAAATCTCTAACTGTGACTGCACCATGAGGAAATACTTTGACAACTCCGAAAAGTCTAGACTAACATGAGCACAATTTACCCGGGTGCAATTTCAGTCTAGAATTGAATAATAAAACTTCTTGACCCGTGATAAATTGTCGCTACAAAAAAATTCTATCATGCCTTCGTTTGGTCTTATCCTTGTAAATTGTAGCGTTTTCATAAGAATTTCACCTAATCACCTCTAGTTCAATGATATCCAATAGCCTTTTCTTTCCAGCAACTTCATATTCCATGTTCACTTGCTTTATTGCCTACATTTATTCGTGCTCCAATTCAACTGGCAAGTGACATGCTTTCCCAAAAACCAATTGATACGATGACATCCCTAATGGAGTTTTGTTTTCTGTTTGCAATGTCCATAAAGCATCATCCAGTCTAGAAGACCAATCTTTCCTCGAAGGGTTCACAACCTTCTTAAAAATGTTTTTAATTTATCGATTCGATACTTCAACATGTCCATTAGTTTGCGGATGAAGTAGTAGTCATTCTATGATTAAATCCATATCTCTTCAGTGTGGCTGCCACTTGGTTGCAATGAAAGTGTGTACCCTGATCCCTAATCAATGCCTTCGGTGTGCCAAAGCGAGTGAGTATATGCTTGTGAAAAAATTTAAGCATTGTCTTTGCATCATCCTTTGGGACTGCAACACCTTCAACCTACTTCGAGACGTAGTAAAAAACTACTAATATATAAAGATTTCCTAATGAACCTGGAAATGGTTCCATGAAATCCATACCCTAAACATCAAACAATTTAGCCTCTATAATTGGCTGTTGCAACATTTCATTGTGTCGAGATATAAAACTAGTGTGCTGACACCTATCGCATTGATTTAAGAAATTGTGGGCATTTTTGAATAATAAAGGCCAGTAGGATCTTGATTGGAGTACCTTAGCAGTAATTCACATGCAACCAAAATGACCTCCATAAGGAGCATCATGACAATGCTTCAGGATTGAAAGCATCTCCTTTTTCGAAACACAACACTAAATGATGTTGTCATTGCATACCTTGAATAAATATTGCTCGTTCCAATGATACTTTACTACTTCACGAAGAAATCTTTCTATTTTATGGCCTGTGAAACCCAATGGGAGTTTTCCACACACTAGATAATTAACCAAATCTGCATCCTAAGGGGTTGTATCTACAGCAAATAACTTTTCATCTAGGAATGCATTGACAACTTGAAGTTTGTTTCCATCTTCACTACCAACTTCCAATCGAGACAGATGGGCTGCAACTTGATTCTTTGAACCTTTACGGTATTTTATCTCGATGTTGAATTCTTGCAATAGTAAGATCCAACGTATCAGTCTTGGTTTTGCATCTTTTTTTGCAAAAACATATCTCAATGTCGAGTGATCAGTTAATACGGTAACCTTTGAGCCAACAAGATAAGAACGAAACTTGTTGAAAGAAAATATTGTAGCCAACAATTCTTTCTCTGTAGTGTTATAATTTATTTGAGCCTCTCTAAGAGTTTTTCTTGCATAATAGATGGTGTGAAATATTTTTCCCTTCCGTTGTCCTAGAACAACACCCACAACAAAATCGCTTGCATCACATATAACTTTAAAAGGTTGAAACAGATCTAATTTAATGACAATGGGTGCATTTACTCGCTGCTTCTTTAATTGAATAAATGCATCTAGATATGCACCGTCAAAGAAGAATTTTTGATTCTGTTCCAGCAATAAGCATAAGGTTTTGCAATTTTCGAGAAATCTCTAATAAATCTTTGGTAAAACCCCGCATGCCCAAGAAAACTTCAAATACCTTTCACATTTGTCAGTGATGGTAATTTGTCAATGATTTCCACTTTATCTTTGTCTACTTCAATACCTTGACTAGATATGTGATGGCCTAACACAATGCCTTCAGTTGCCATGAAATGAAATTTTTCGCAATTTAGAACAAAATGTATGCCTTCACATCCCTTCAATACTTTATCCAAATTGTCAGTGCAATGATCAAAATCATTCTCATAGACTGAGAAATCATCCATAGAAACCTCTAAAGAATCTTCAATCAATCCGAGAATATTGCCATCATGCACCTTTGAAATGTGGCTAGTGCATTGCAAAGACTGAAAGGTAGACGGCGAAAAGAAAAAGTTCCAAAGGCACAGGTGAAAGTTGTTTTCTCCTAATCCACCAATGCAATAGCAATTTGTTTGTACCCAGAATAGTCATCTAAGGAGCAATAATAGGCTTTTCCAGCAAGCCTGTCCAACATGTGGTCTATGAAAGGAAGTGGGAAGTGGTCCTTCTTTATGGCAGCATTATGTTTGCGATAGTCCATACAGACTCGCCATCCCGTAGGAATGCGTGTAGGAATTAATTCATCTTTGTCGTTGCTAACCACAGTGGTGCCACTCTTTTTAGGAACACATTGCACTGGACTTACACAATTGCTATCAGAAATAATATAAATAATTCTAGCATCAAGCCATTTTATAGTTTCTTTCTTAACAACTTCCTTCATCTTGTCGTTTAATATTTTTTGTTGCCAAATCGATTACTTACCTTCATCTTCCAGCTTGATCTTGTGCATGCAAAAAGATGGACTAATGCCTCGAATATTGATAACACTCCAAGCAACAACTCGTTTATGTTACTTAAGAATATGAAACAATTTCTCTTCTTGAGATACATCTAGTGTTGCAGAGACAATAACTGGGAGAGTATTGTTAGCACCAAGAAAGACATATTTAAGAAGAGTAGGTAGTGGTTTCAATTCCAGAGTAGGAGCTTCGTCAATAGATGGCTTGAAAATTAGAGTTGTTCTATTGGCTAAGTCTAAGGATTCAATCTGCTATCCATGTCTGAGTTCAATATTATTAACTTCAACCATGTTGTCACAATCATCTAAGAATTCATCATCAGATGTCACTGCAAACTCCTCAGAGAGTATTGTGCTACGGTCATTAAATTCTTTCTCAATTAGATAATCTAGCACATCGATAATATAACATTCTTCTTTATCCTTGCATTGAATAGATTCGAAAACACTGAAGGTAACGTGCTCATCATTAAGTTGCATTCTCAGTTCACCTTTGTAAACATCAATTAAAGTTCGTCCGATGGCTAAAAATGGTAGTTCCAAGATTATAGGAACCTTCTTGTCTGCCTCACAGTCATGTCTGATACAATCAGCTGGAGAAACAAATTTATCCATACGAGCTAAGATGTCTTTGATTTTCCCTTCAGGTTGAGCCAAGGATCGATCTGCTAGTTGCAATGTCACAGCAGTAGGTTTCATGTGACTAATTCCCAACTTTCAGAAAGAAGATAGTGGCATTAGGTTGATGCTAGCTCCCAAGTCGCATAAAGCCTTACCCAAATAATGGTTGCCAATTGAACATGGGATAGTAAAGCTCCCAGGATATTTCATTTTGGGGGGCAACTTATTTGTCAGAACAACACTGCAGTCATCTGTGAGTGCAATAGTTTCAATATCATCTTCTTCTTGGAAAAGAGCTCCTTCATAAATCACCCATAATTCAGAATTTACATAAGACCGTCTACTAAAGGAATATTGACCTGAAGTTGTTTTAGTGTGTTCAGGAACTGTTGGTAGTGCTTATCCTACTCATTCTCTTTGAATCTTTGTGGAAAAGGTAAAAGTGGAGATACATTTTATTGTGCCCACACGTTTGATTGCGTTGATAGTTTTGAGGGTCAGACATTAGGCATATGAGTGACAATTTGTGGAACTTCTTTGTCTGGTACATCGATAAGCTCTTTAGATTTAACCTTTTCACTAGGGATCAGTTCATCAGTATCTTGAGGTGCTATAGTTGAGTCTGTAGTTGGCTCACTGATTTGTTTACTACTCCTAAGAGTGATAGCCTTCCAGTGTTCTTTTCCCCTCGGATTGGGATTTTCTATGTCACTAGGTAGTGTGGCCAATGGTCGAGTATTCAGATTCGAAGCAAGTTATCCTAATTGTGCCTCAAACGCCCGAATAAAAGATGAATTCCCTTACACAATAGCTTCTGTACGAGTAATATGCTCACGCATTAAAGCCTCAAGAGCTACTAACGGGTCAAAATAAGAACCTTGCGTGTACTGTTATTGTTGATGTTCTTGAACATGCTGATTTGGCATTGGAGAGTGTTGTGGCTTCATTTGACTATGGTGTGGATGCATCTGACTTTGTTGTGGATGCATCTAAGTGTTGTGATTGTAGTTCTGTTATTGTTGATTGTAATTCCCTTGTCTTCGATTATAATTACCTTGAGTAGATATATTCCCATATCGGAATGCCAAAACATTTTGCCTAGCAGTCTGGGTTTCCCAAGATTGTAGATTGGGTGGAAAATTATTATAAGAGTTACCATAAGAATTATTGCGGATGTTACTAACATAAAAGGCATTCTCTGCATGCTGTGGACAATCTTCATAGCTATTGTTGTCACTGAAAATATCACAACAAAAGGTAGGAACATTAACTTGTTGAGTGAATTGTATAGGTTCAACGTCAGAAGTCCCTTGCATATTTTTTATCATATTTGCAAGAGAAGAAACTTGACCACTAAGTGCAGATATTGTGTCCATTTCAATAACTCTCGGAGTAACTTTTGCTTGTGCAGCTCTAGAGATAGGATATTGATAATCATTCTGAGCAATTCTCTCAAGAATTCCAACAGCGTCATTATAAGTACAATCTAGAAAATTGCCATTGGTTGATGCGTCAACAAGATTCCTCGTGTTTGAATTTAGCCCATTATAGAAAATTTCAATTTGTGCTTCATGTTGAATGTCGTGCATGGGGAAATGTTGAAGCAAAGATTTATAACAATCCTATGTAGTGTGAAGATTCTTATCATCCAGCTGATGATAAGCTGTAATATCATTTCAAAGATGAGCGTTCATTGTCGATGGGTTAAAGAGCAAAACAAACTGTGTTGCTAGTGCATTCCAAGAAGTAATTGATCCGGCAGGTATCTAAGGAACCAAGTACAAGCTCTTGCCTACAAGGAATAAGGAAATAATTGCATCTTCAAAGTGTCATCAGGAAAACCTTGTTGACTAAAGGAAGCACAAATCAATAAAAATGATTTAAGATGTTGTTGTGCATCTTCATGTGGAAGTCCAATAAATTTCCCATTAGAATTCAGGATTTGAAATATTACTGGCTTGGTTCAAAATTCCCTGCTTGGATTGCTGGCCTAACAACTCCCAGTTGTAAGTCATCCAAGATAGGTACTACAAAGTCTCGTATAGTCCTATTTTGTATTTGAGCGTCTTTCAACAACGGTGGGTCATTAGCATTTTGGTGTTGCACCTAGGGTATGGTTCATTGTTTCTTGGTAAAACCATATTCCTTTGTTCTTGAAGTCTCCCCTGAACAATTCTTTAAATTTTTAGATCAAATTGGTAATAATTTTCGAATTGCTTCGAGTCATTAAACACCTAAAATAAAATTTGAAAATAGCAAGAAAAAGAAAACAAGTTAGTGGCAACTAAATATTATATAATAAGAAAAACAAAGTGCAAAAAAGAAATATCAAACAAATGCCATCCCCAGTAACGACGCCAAAACTTGATTGGCTATTTAACGTCACAGCAATAATGTGCAAGCGTACACTGCCGATGCAAGTATAGTAGACAGATATGAGTTTGTCAGATATTGATCCCACGAGGATGGTTGTCTTTTGTCTATCAATGTCAGTGTAATAAATAGATAGAAGTGAGATAAATTGTGAGAGTAGTTGTCGAAGTAATAACTTGAAAATAATAAGATAAAATATGATAATTATAAACTGGGACTCCCAACGTGAATATTCAATAGAATACTAAGCGCTCACAAGGTATAAAAGGATAGGTGTTGTCGATACATTAAATATCAATGAATATCTTACCAAGCTTAACTTCTATATCTAATCTAAGACTTAAACATGCACATTAACCACACCTTCCAATGATGGCAATGGAACACTATCAAGAACAAGTGGATTAAATTCCTCTAATCCTCAAGCAACTTTCGTTGTCAAGCTTGTTAGCTTGAACTGTCGTTGCATTTTCCAGTGTCAGTGACCGCAATAACACTTCCGTGCTAAAAACATTCAAACCCAAAGATTAAACAGTAGAAGCAAGATTAAATAAAATAACATTGCACTAAGAAATCATGTGTACTTCTGTATAAACATGAAATAGAAAATAATCACTACTGTTTAGAAAAGAAATATAAAAGAAACAAGTGGAGAATACTATTCCTAGACTATCTCGACTTGAATCTCTCCATTCCCTCTTGTGTCGCACTCAGGGCTCCTCGTCAAGAGTTGATCTGCATCCCTTCCACGTCGGTTCACCCGTAGGAGACTTAAGCTGCCATATTCGAAAAGTTTTAAAAGATAGGTTGAAGAAGATAATACCCCCTAAAAGGCCTTTTTTTTCCTTTTCACATGAATATTTACATTCTTCCAAATAGCACAGGTGCCCTTTCATCAAAATCATACTGCCTCTGTACGTACATGTTGGTTATACTAGACTGGACAACTCACACATTTTTGTTCTTATCTAAAGAATTGTCAGGTGCGGCGACTATTCTAGGCGCAATCTGGAAATACTCATGCAGCGACATCGATACCAAAACATGACAAAATTAAGGATAAATAGGTTAAGGTCAACTGAGTTATAAAATGCAATTTACTGAACTGAAAATGCTAAAATATGTGCTAAAGATAACTAAATAGGGACAAATTAACTAATAAGTAGTGAGAAAACATATGTTTATTCTATTACTATCACACACCCCAGAACTTGAGTTTTTATGTTTGTTGTAGCATTCCCGAGCCTTAACTATTTAGGGTCTAGGACTATTTCGTTTCCAATTATTAGGTTGTATCAACAATTTACTTTCA
This sequence comes from Gossypium raimondii, assembly GCF_025698545.1. Taxonomy (NCBI): domain Eukaryota; kingdom Viridiplantae; phylum Streptophyta; class Magnoliopsida; order Malvales; family Malvaceae; genus Gossypium; species Gossypium raimondii. The sequence continues at coordinate 28,665,374 of NC_068574.1, read as the reverse complement.
ATAAACCGCTGATTAATAAAATTATTGCATTTTGTTGTGCTAGCATTTGAGCTCAAGCTTGTGAATTTGCATATATTATTGATACACTATTCGGTTTCAAGATAATGTTAAAAAGATTTCATGCAACATAAAGAGAAGAATATATCATAGTGGAATATGATCTCTCTCTCTCTCTCTCTCTCTCTCTCTCTCTTCTAACATGATTTCGTATTAAGTTTTTGCACATGGAAAATCTTAAACTAGATAACCCTATTCTTTGTGAAGTTGTTTAATTTTAGGTGCTCAATTTTCATTCATCAACTCGTTATTATTGCAATTCACAGTAACACTAAGAGTTGAATTCTTGAAACTTAGAACAATTTGATTTTCTTCATCTATTTTTTTCTATATAACTCTATGCAGACATTGTGATTTTCATGGAACATAAAATAAAACCAGTAGAGAAGCAAAATCCTAGTCATTTTAGATGCTATTAAGAGAATCAACATACTTTCAATGGTAGTACAACCTAACTTGTTTTAAAATTTACCATAATTTGCAATGCAATAAATTTGATATCCATGATTTCCTTATAGGTTTTTGGAGCCTTTTTCTTGATTTATTTAGAAGTCTTTCATTTTTAAATATTCTATTAGTTATTCTAGGGTGAGATTTTAATTATACCGAATAAAAGTATCAATTTTCGATACTTTTCCACATAAAGCTCACTTAAAGTGCACCATAATATCATGATTTTTTTCATTTGAATACATATTTGATATAATACATATCGATCGTAACACAAGATTTATATTGCATTCAAGAAACATATTTACCTTCTTATATTTTGCACATGGAAATTCCTAAACTAGATAACCTTATTCAGTGAGAAGTTGTTTACTTTTAGGTGTTCAATTTTTAGCACATCAAGTTTTTGCCAATGGAAAATCCTAAACTAGATAACCTTATTCAATGTGAAGTTGTTTAATTTTAGGTGTTCAATTTTCACTCAACAACTTGTTATTACTGCAATTCTCAGTAACACTAAGAGTTGAATTCTTAAAACTTAGAACAATTTATTTTCTTCATCTATTATTCTTTATAGGTAACGACACCACTTGGAAAAATGATATCAAACTTACATTTTGTTTCTCGACCAAAATCCCAAAGTATCGAAAGTTATCGGTACCTGTCATGAAATATCGATATTTTGACCCCGAGTATTTATACTCGAGCAAAAGTATCAATACCAAATATCTAATCTGACATCCTGCTCGTTTCAAGACACAGAGGTATCAATTTTACCACATGAATATCGATACCCCTGCTCTAGACCTCAAAAATGCATCTTACATAAGCAAATAATCCATTCCTGTTTAGTTTCTAAACATCATGCATCATATACTTAGACAAATAATTATCCAATGGTCAAAATTCGATAGTTCAACATGTCAAAAACGTGTCCAAGCTAGAAACACCATGCCATCATCAATGTTTATAGCCTAAGCATAATAATAACTCTTAAAGCTTATAAACAAAAGCAATAACCAGAAAAATGTCTAGAAATTAACATGTCCACAAAAAAGTCTACCACATTGCCTTTTACCCAAAATGTAAATAAATAAAGAACACCTATAGAATAACACAAAACTGGCTTAGATCACCTCTCAAAAACCACACTGCTCACACTGGCACACAACTAACCTGCAATAGGTAAAGAAGGGAGTAGGTGAGCTTAACAAGCTTAGTGAATGATTAGAATAATCACATCACAAACATATCATCTTGCATCCTAAAGACAACCATTTGTACGTACATTTACAATAGTACTATGTCTAGTGTCGCAGAGTACCTAACCATGCATTATCTACTAGTTCTTCTACATAGCATTTACATATTCAAGCAAACACATATACCATGTAACACCTATTTAATCAAGCATATATTACATTTCTCACAAATCACATATAATGATAAATTGACAATATAGCACATACTCCATTAAGCATAAAACATGCTCCACACAACTAAATATAATATGATAGATTGGCACTTGAGTTATTATACATATAGTGAGCTCTGTCATCACGCATTAGATACATGGATCTCCAACACACCAAACATAGAATTTTTAAGCCAAACATGTACTAAAAGTGTAGCATAAAGCTAACACTCTCCTTATTTCCCTTCATATGTCCCATTGAATGAAGTTTAGCTCACATTCTCTCATCCCTCCAACATATCCCAGGGCCTCAACACCCAAAAATCACTGTACATATAGGTGAGTACTCACAATCCTATGGCATGCCAACTATATTAATAGTTTCAAGATCACAAGGCCAAAATATTTGAAAACAAACACATATGACTTCCTAATTATCCATGCACTATCACTGCATGTTATCATCTTTTGTAAAACACTATCACTATCATATAACATATCATGTATACATTTGTACGTTTCACAATAGTTATCATATCCACGTATCACACATTTGAGCTTCTCATATAACCATATAAGCAAAAACCAAAAAGAAAATATAGATACAAGAAAACTTACACTCGAAATTTAGAGTAGGGGTTTAGGATACTAATAAATTCCCAAATGACACATGACTCATGTCTACGAGCAGTGATTCCAAACACACACCACTATGCTTTCGTCGAGTAGTCGAAAGCTCAAACTAGCTTTTCCTTTAACTTGTAGAAGGCTGCAATGAATTTGAGGCTTTACACACAATAATCATACAAAACTCATAATCAGACAGTAGCCAAGGTCTCACTTAAACTAACTAAAAACATCAACCTATTCTAAGTTCTCATGCAACCAAAATTTAACATAACAAACTTAGAATGCTCATAACTCGATCTACGCTTAACCTTTTCACCTAAAATGAATTTCGTTCACCTAATTAGTCATCTACGCCTAATCCTCAACCCTTAAACCTCTGAAAACTACGCAATTCACGATATCAAAATTTTTTTACATCTTTTCGGTAATTTTCACAAAATTTATTAAAACGTAAGAAATCATTAATGAAACTTCAAGGTAAGCTTATAAACCTTCTAATCATGACAAAATGAGTTGAAAAACACTTCGAAAACACATTTTTACGAAAAATCCTGAAATCCACCATTAATATCCAAATTTTGGGTTTTATTAAAAATTTGTAGTTCAATGGCTAATACTTCAATTTTAAGGACTAGGTATCATGAGAAACTCATAAGAATTCGAAACATTACCTTTGATGAAAGATTAAATGAATTTTGATGCAAATCTGTAAAACTCACGTTATGAGAAGATGATGAAATTTATGGTGTTTTGGGTGTTTTTAAAGTTATTCTATGAGTGTTGTTTAAGGCTTGGGTGTTGAGAAAAATTAAAAGCTTGTAGTTTTGAAATCAAAACCGAGTGGTTTAGTGTTGGGAGAATGAGGGACAAAAACAAGGGAGACGAGAGGATGAAACTAACGTGAATCTGCCATTGGGGGAAATAAATAGGCTAAAATTTTAATATCTGGGCTAATTGCCTCTTAAAAACATCCAGATTTGCCCCTTTTACAAATTAATCCCTTGGCCCAAATTGAAGGAATTTTAAAACATATTTTAAAAAATTTATTTAACAACTAAGATGCCATAGTCGAATAAAATTCCGAGCACTTTAAGGCTAAAATAGCCCTAAAACTCCTAAGCACTATTTTGGGGTGTTACAATTCTACCACTCTAAAAAAATTTCATCCTTGAAATTACCTGAACTAAAGAAATAAAGATATTGCTCCCTCATTGTCTCTTCTACTTCCCAAGTAGACTCTTTAGTCTTACGGTTGCGCCACAAAACCTTACCCAATGGAACTCTTTTATTACGCAAAACCTTGTCTTCATGAGCTAGAATTTCAATTGGTTCTTCTTCATAAGTAAGATCATCTTGGACTTCAGTTTACACAACTGGAACTATACGTGACGGATCTGAACGATACTTCCTTAACATTGACACATGAAAAACATCATGAATTTGCTCAAGTTCTGGCGGCAACTTAAGACGATAAGCTATCGAACCAAACCTCTCAACAAGTTCATGAGGCTTAATATATCTTGGACTTAACTTACCCTTTCTACCAAACCTCAAAACTTTCTTCCAATGTGAAAATTTCAAGAACATCTTATCGCCAACTTGAAACTCGATATCTCTTCATTTCAAGTCGGCATTAGACGCTATTTTCAAATGATCAAAATTCAACTTTACCTTCTTTTGAGTCTCATGAACTAAATTTGATCCAACAACTCAATTCTCATCTAATTCTTTCCAACACAAAGGGGTTCTACACTTCTTACTATAGAATGCTTCAAAACATGCCATACGAATACTTGTTTGGAAACAATTATTGTAAGCAAACTTTGCCAAAGGCAAATGCTGCTCCCAATTACCATTGAACTCAATAACACAACTTAACAACATATCTTCTAAGAGTTGTATTACCCTATTAGACTGACAATCTGTTTAAGGATGATAAGCTATACTAAAACTAAGATTCAATCTCAAAGCTTCTTGCAAACTCTTCCAAAATCTCAAAGTAAACCCGGATCGCTACCTAAAATAATTTCAACTGAAATCCCGTAAAGATGAACAATCTCAACAATATACAACTATGCAAAGAATAATTAGTGCGCATAGCTAAGAAATGAGCACTTTTCAAAATTTGGTCCATTATAACCCAATCTAATATATTTTTTCGATGGAGTCAAAGGCAAACCCAAAACAAAGTCCATAGTGATTATTTCCCACTTCCATTCAGGAATTGCAATCAGTTTCAACAAACCCAAAGAAAACTGATGTTCAGCTTTCATCTTTTGACAAACCAAACATCGAGTCACGAAATCTGTAACATCACTTTCCAACCCAGGCCACGAATAAACATCTGTAAGATCATGATACATCTTACCACTACAGGGATGCATAGCATAAAGGCTACTATGCGCCTCAATAAGAATCATTGGCCTTAAACCTACATCATGCGACAGACACAACCTATCTTGAAAATTCGAGATACCATCACTAACAAAATCGAAATCCCCCTAATACCTTGCTCAAGCTGTCGAATCCTATTTAATAACTCCCAATCTATATATTGCTTCTCCTTAATTAGTTCCGACAAAGTTGGCCTTATTTGAAGTTCAACTAACAATCCACCATCACTACTTAAACTTAAACGTGCAAACATAGCTTTCAATTTCGACATCGACTTTCTACACAAAGTATCAACAACTACATTTGCTTTGCCAAGATGATACTCTATCACACAACCATAATCTTTTAAAAGTTCAATCTAATGCCTTTGTCTTAAATTCAACTCCTTTTAGGTAAGGGGGTACTGAAGGCTCTTATGATCGATACAGATATAACACTTCTCTCCACACAAGTAGTGGCGCCAAATCTTTAGTCAAAACTTCTTTGAGCTACTCAAAACTTTTTTGCCTAGCATCAGTCCATTCAAGCACCACATCTTTCTGAAGAAATTTGGCAAAGGGTGCTGCAATAAGAGAAAAGCCTTCTACGAATCTACGATAGTAGCTAGCCAAACTCAAGAAATTCCTAACTTCAGTAACACTCCTAAGCGGCTTCCATTCTAGAACCGCCTCCATCTTCTTTAGATCCACATGAATCCCTTCTGCCGATACAACATGTCCTAAAAAATGTGACTTCCCTAAGCCAAAATTCACACTTACTTAACTTTGTATACAACTACTTATCCCGTAGAATCTGCAAAACAAGCTTTAAATGCTCGTCGTGATCCTCCTAAGAATAAAAATATACCAAAATATCGTCTCTAAAGACAACCACAAATTGATACAAGTACGAGTGAAACACACGATTCATCAAATCCATGAACATACCAGGGGCATTAGTTAATCCAAAAGACATCACCAAAAACTCATAGTGCCCGTGCCAAGTCCTTAACGGAATTTTCAACACATCAAACTCCTTTACCTTCAATTGATAATACACAGATCTTAAATCAATCTTAGAAAACACCGTTGCACCTCGGGACTGATCAAACAAAACATCAATTAAAGGTAAAGGATACTTATTCTTATTGGTCAACTTGCTCAACTGCCTATAGTCGATACACATTCTCATAGTACCATCCTTCTTCTTCACAAACAAAACTATGCCCCCTACGAAGATACACCCAGTCGAATAAACCCTCTGTCAAGTAATTATTGCAACTAAATCTTTAACTTTTTGAGCTCTTTTAGTGCCATGCAATAGGGTGCAATTGACATCGGTGCCCGTGTACTAGGCCGTGTAACTCTCAAATTTTCCACACATGCACGTGTGCCAGGACGTGTGCTAGGTCCTCTAACTCACTAACTTACACACAAAAGAATTCCCAGATGACACACGGCAACATCGCCAGGCTGTGCGCCATACACTGTTGAGTCACACGCCCGTGTCTCAGGCCGTGTGGACATAGATTTACCTAAAAACAAGTCATTTCCTATACCATTTCATGCATAAACACTTGAACAATCTGTGCACGCCTACAATGCATCAAACCATACCTAAACATGCATATATTTGCCATTCCAAAAGTCCTAATTCAACTAACCAATATGCTATTCAAAGGCACCTCAAACACACACAACAACACTTACCTAAACATGCATATATTAGTAGATTTCAATCATCAATTACTAGTTCAAAACTTACCGAAGATGCCACAAGTTGACCATTATCATACCAATTCAAAACGTATCATATGAGACATTCAAACATATATCACAAGTAAACCAAAATAACACCATCCAACAATGTATCAAATGGTACCAATCAAGATAACTTACACAACTTTTACATGCCAAATCATCCATTAAACATTCAACTAAACGCCATTTTAAGTCCACCTATACATGACATTATAACCTTGGCAAAAACATTAAAAAACTATCGATATTTATGCTAGATAGTGAGATAAATCTCTAACGAGCTTCAAAACTGATCGATCTTCCGATAATCTATAAAACATATGAAAGAAACTACGTAAGCACTTAATGCTTAGTAAGTTCGTATAAAATAAAATATAAATTACCATTTCGTTCATATAACAATAAGTATAAGCATAATATAACTCAAACCACAAGCTTGGCACAAGCCTATATATTATCAATACACAAGTTAGTGCATTTATAGATAACTCATTTGAATTAACCATATCATAACCCATTTTCACATGAAAATACATCATTGATTCATGCATCCTTTTCATGAGGATATGCACAATTCCACTTGAAAACTTACCATTTCAATTCCTTTTCCTGCTTGTTGAACCGTCTAGAATATCATCGGATACTCAAGAAAGCTCGCATGAAGTGCGCTTAAACATATAATTATAACCTTTCCTTTACATCATCGCTCACACGAGGTGTGAAATGGGCCTGCTCACACGAGCTGTGAGTCAAAATGTAAGCTACACGATGCTGCTCACACGAGTAATGGATTATCTGAAACAAATGCAGGACCTCAGCCATCGGTAGGACATTCAAGACTAACACCCGAACATGAAATCCCTCATGACATGTCATTTGTATCCTACGAATTTCTAAGGTTTAACCAAGAGTTGATTACCGTCATAGCATTGATTTAGGTATGCATCATTCAATTACATTATGAATACATAATAACATACATTTGAATAACATGAATACAGCATCCGTTCATACGAACTTACCTTGATAACTAAGGGCGTGAAGGTTAAATCGAGTTATTCTGAAGCATTAGCTTTGCGTCGATTTAAGTTCGTATGTGGTTTATCTTGATCTAAATAGACAATTTCAATCCATTTAATACTTCTAGTTTCAATTCAGTCCACATTTCATATTTATGTAAAATTACTATTTTTCCACTAATATTTTAACTTTTCACAATTTAGTCCTTAAGCACATAAATTAAAATCTAAGCATTTTAATCCCCCATTCAAGCTAACCCAAATTTTTAGGGACTTATACCAACCCATACAAACCATCCTTTCATAAATTGTTATGAACTTTTACAATTTTTACAAATCAATCCCTAAATGATAATTTCATCAAAAACCACTTTACAAAACTTGTTTACTTATGAACAAGGACTTATAATCTACCATTAAACATAAAGAACCATTAAAAAAATTCATGGCATAACCCTCAATCATTAAAACTGTTATAATTTGACCCCTGGGCTAGCTAGATTAAGCTAAAACGACCTCAAAAACATAAAAAAACATTAAAAATAAAGTTGAAATTCATACCATGCAAGCAAAACAACTTGGTCGAATGCCCTAGAAAGCTTCAATGGTGTTTTCCTATTTTAATTTTGATGGTGGATGATAAAATGAGAAAGATGAAGTGATTTTGTTTTATTTAGTTTAATTCTTATTTGTTTAATTACCATTTTAACCTTTAAAAACTTTAATAATTTCATCAAAACCATTCCATGCATATCCAATCACTTTATGAATGGTATAATTTCCATAAAAGTCTACTCACTTCAAAGTTTCATAGCCATTTGACCCTTTTAACTAATAGAATTCTACTTTTACATTTTTACGATTTAATCCTTTTCGGTTAATTAATCATGCAAACATCAAAATTTCTTAACGAAATTTTAATACAACCTTACTAATATCCTATAAAAATTAGAATAATAATAAAAGAATAATTTAATAATCAGATTTTTGGTCCCAAAACCGATGTTTTGACTTCATTAAAAATGGACTATTACAACTCTCCCTCTAAAGGAATTTTCGTCTCAGAAAATCTTAGGTTCAGGTATTTCACTTTCATAGCTTCTTTCGGTTCCCAGGTAGCCTCTTCTATTTCGTTTTGTTGCTAGAGAACTTTAACTAAAGCTATACTTTTATTTCTCAATTCTTTAACTTTCTGAACTAGAATTCTAATCGGTTATTCACTGTACGTCATATTAGATTAAATCTCAACGTCAACTAAGGATATTATTTGTGAAGGATCTGCTTGATATCGTTGTAACATTGATACATGGAATACGTTATGAATCTTTTGTAACTCTGATGGCAAAGCTAACCGGTAAACTACTGGTCCAATCCTCTCAATGATTTCGTATGGTCCGATAAACCACAAACTGAGCTTTCCTTTCCGACCAAATAGAAGAACTTTCTTCCAAGGCGATACTTTCAGAAATATCTTGTTGCTGACTTGAAACTCTGTATCTTTCCTTTTCAAATATGCATAAGATTTCTGATGATCAGAAGCCGCTTTCAAATTGTCACGTATCACTTTGACCTTTTCTTCGATTTCTCAAATCAAATCAACACTGAATAACTTTTTCTCACTCAGCTTAGTACTGTATAACGGAGTTCGACACTTTTGATCATACAAAGCTTCGTACAAGGCCATTTTAATGCTCGCTTGATAACTGTTATTGTATGACAATTCAACCAACGACAGAAATCTCTCTCAATTATCTTCGAACTCTAAAACACAACATCGAAGCATATCTTCGAGTATCTGAATTACTCGCTCAAACTGACCATTGGTCTGTGGATGAAACGTTGTACTAAAATGCAATCGAGTACCTAAAGCTTCGTGTAACTTGCTCCAGAATCGAGACGTAAGTCATGGATCCCTATCAGGGATAATAAAAACTGGCACACCGTGCAATCTAAAAATCTTGGAAACATAAAACTCTACCAATCCCTCAAGTGAAAACTCCGTACGCACTGGAATGAAATGCGTAGATTTCGTCAAATTATCTACAATGACCCATATGACATCTTTCTTTCTCAGAGATAGAGGCAAACTCAATACAAAATACATCGTAATACGTTCTCATTTCCATTCTGAAATCATAACAGATTGTAATAAACCAAAAGGTACCTCGTTTTCGGCTTTAACTTGGTGACAAACCAAAAATTCTGATATGAACTCTGAAATCTCCTGTTTCATTCCTATTCACTAGTACATCTGTTTTAAATCACCCTACATTTTATTGCGACCAGGATGTATCAATAAGCTACTACCGTGAGCTTCCTGTAAAATCTTCTGCATGAGATTAGAATTTCTCGTAACACAAATTCTATTTTTGAAATACAAATTGTCGTCTGAACCAATATGAAAGTCTAAATCAGATGTCGACTCAATCTATTTCCGTTTAGCGATCAATTCAGCATCACTTTTCTGAGCTTTAGGTCTAACTTTTAATTCAGCTAAAATTGAACTACCATCAATCAACATCTACCATGTGTTCAATGCTCGTAAAGCAAACAGAGATTTTCTACTCAAAGCATCGGCAACAACATTAGCCTTTCCCGGATGATAGTTGATAATCAAATCATAATTTTTCAGTAACTCAAGCCACCTACGATGTCTCAAATTCAAATTCAAATCTTTCTATGACATTTTCTCCGTAAAAAAATCATCAATACGTGGCAAAGGATACTTGTTCTTGACCATGATTTTTTTGAGCTTCCAGTAATCTATACATAATCGTATTAACACGTATTTTTTCTTAACAAACAACATAGGAGTACCCCAAGGACAAAAACTGGGCTTAGCAAAGCCTCTAACTGTCAACTCTTGCAACTCTACTTTCAACTCTATTAATTCAGTATGTGCTATTCTGTATGGAGCTATCGATATTAGAGATGTTCCTGGCATTAATTCAATAGCAAACTAAACCTTTCTGATCGGCGGTAACCCTGGTAATTCTTTTGGAAATAGATCTGTGAACTCACACACAATCAGAACCGATTCTAACTTCAATTCTGTAACTCTGGAATCAGAGATATAAGCAAGATACGCTTCACAACATTTTCTAACATATTTTTGTGCGGTCATAGCTGAAATAACATTAGATGTACCATCCAATCTATCTAATTAAATTCGTATCTTTTCATTGTTCTGATGTTTTAACACGATATGCTTTCGTCTACAGTTCACAATAGCATCATGCAAAGTTAACCAGTCCATACCCAAAATCACATCAAACTCATCGAAAAGTAATAACATCAAATTAGCCAGAATATTACAACCCCGAATCATCAAAGGATAATTTTTATAAACTTTATCGACTAACACATACTGACCTAAAAGGTTCGTTACATTAACCACAAACTCAGTAGTAATAAAAGGTATTTTCTTATCTGACACTAAATTTGTGCACATATATGAGTGTGTTGACCCCAGGTCAATCAAAAGCATTAATATTAGTATCAAAGATAGAAAATGTACTAGTGATCACATCAGGTGCTAAAGCTTCCTCTCTAGCACGAATCGCGTAAGCCCTAGCTGGTGCCTGTGCCTCAGATCTCACAGCAAAATCTTTCATCCCACTACGACTGTTATCTACGTTTCCAGTGTTTCGGGGTGTTGTCCCTCTCCCATCTATGTTACTCAAAAGAGTGTTCCAAGCCTTTTCATTATCGGACCTTTCAAGGCAGTCTCTAAGATAATGATCATAGGAACCACATTTAAAACATGACCAGTCTTTCAGTTTGGATTCACCAAAGTGTCATCTATTACATTGCTGACATTTAGGTTTGTTGTTTTTTACACTGCCCACACTCGCTACTAATGTAGCCTAAGGTTTCGAGCTCGAATGTTATTTTCCTCTATCTCTCGTAGAATAAGCCACCAAAGCTAATGAATGACTATGATATTCTTTTGACTTCTTTGATGGAGATGAGAATGATTTACCCATAGGTTGTTTTCTCATATCACGAGTCTCTAAATCAACTTTTCTTTTTGCTTTGCTGAGTTCTTCAACCTTGTGTGCTCTGTCAATCAGTAATACAAATTCTTTCAATTCCAGAATTTCAACTACCAACTTGATATCCTCATTTAGGCCGTCTTCAAACTGAGAGCACATAGGAACCTCTCGTGCTTAGCTACTTACATACTACCTTCTTCAATTCAAGAAACTCTTTGCGTTTCTTATCTAGGAACCTCTGGCTCACATATTTCTTTCTAAACTCTGCCTGGAAGAATTCCTAGTTTACTCAATCCCTCGGTACTACCGTGATCAACAAGGTCCACCATTGATAAGCTGTGTCTTTCAATAGAGAGACAACACATTTCAAGCATTCAATCGGTGTACAAGTTAATTCATCAAAAACCCTAATTGTGTTTTCTAACCAGAACTCGACTCTCTCTTGATCGTCTTTGGCTGTACCATGGAACTCTTCAGCCCCATACTTTCAAATTTTATCAACTAGAGGCTAACTCACTCGTATTGGTTCCAAACCTTAAGGAACTACGGGGACCAGTTGGGGTACGGGGGGTGGAGGTTGTTGAGCAAGGTTCATTCTCACGAACTCAGTAAACGATTCAAACATCATCTGGAACAAGGCTTCTTTAGCCTCTCCTCTCTAGAGCCCAGATGCAAGCCTACTACCACTTGATGCTGCTCCATAAAATGAGACTTGCGCGTTACTATCAACTTCATCGGAATCAGCTTGGCTGGATGACATCTTATCTATATGAAAACATAGTTCAAATTGAGTCAGGAGTTATCACACTATCACAAGTTATATAATAACACGTATTTCTAGAATCTATACATGCTACGTTCAGTTTTAAAACTGACTAAATCCTAGCTCTAATACCACTAAATGTAATACCCCTAACCCTTATCTTTCATCAAATTAGGGTTAGAAAGCAATATCGTACAATAAAAAACCATTTAGATAATATTTCATTCACTAACATAAACATATCATATATCAATCATACATGCACATTCTGTCCCTAAATCAAGTCCTCAAGGCCTTAAAAAAATTAGGGACTAAATTGAAAATATTCGATAAGTCTAGGAAAAAGTTTCAAAAATTTGGATATAGGGGTCACACGGCTGAGACACACTCCCATGTCTTAGGCTATGTAACCTTCGAACTAGGGGTACACGATCGTGTCCCAGCCTGTGTCTTCACCCGTGTAACTCTCAAAGTAAGCTCATACGGTCGTGTCACACGCACATGTGCCAGGTTGTGTAACTCTCGAAATTTCCCCACTCACCCGTGTGCCAAGTGGTGTGCTAGGCCGTGTAACTCACTGACTTGCATACAAAGGAATTCCCAGATGACACAAGGTCGTGTCACCGGGCCATGTGCCACAAACTGTTAAGTCACTGATACCACTAGAAAGGACATAGGTTTTCCTCCTTACTTATTGGTTAAATTGTCCCCATTTAGTTATCCTTAACATATATTTTATCATTTTTAGTTTAGTAAATTGCATTTTATAACTCAGTGAATCCTAACCTATTTTATCCTTACTTTTGCTATCTTTTTGCATTAATGTCGTTGCATGAGTTAATTCCAGATTGTGTCTAGAATTGTCACTGCACCTGACAACCATCCGGATAAGAACTAAAAATGCGTGAGCTATCCAGTATAGTATAACCACCTATACGTAAAAGGGTTACGTGAGAATAAAAACAGAAGAGGAAAGCTTTTTCTTGACCATCATCTTCTTCATCTTACCTTGAAGCTTGCGGTTATGGCAACTTAAGCCTCTCAGGGGTGAGCCAACGTGAAAATTGATGTAGATTAGCTTCTGATGAGGAGACCTAAGTGCAAGACAAGAGGGAATAGCGAGATTCAATCGAGTTGTCTAGGAATACTATTCTTCACTCGATTCTTTCTTATTTCTTTCTAAATGCTAGTGATTACTCTCTGATTTCTGTTTGTATGGAAGTACGCATGAATTCTTGAATAATTGTTATCTTATTCAATCTTGATTTTATTTTTTAATCTTGGGGTTTGACTATTTCTTAACACAAAAATGTTATCACAGTCATTGACACTTGAAAGTGCAGTGACAGTTCGAGCCAACAAACATTACAACGGAAGTTGAGTGAGGATTAGAGGAATTTAGTCCACTTGTTCATAATAGTGCCATACTGCCATCATCGGAAGGTGGGGTTAATGTGCATGTTTAAGTCTCAGATTAAATAAAGGAGTGACGCTTGGTAAGATATACATTGAAAATTATTGCCTTGACAATCACCTATCCTTTTATACCTTGTGAGCAGTTATTATTCTACTGAAGATTTATGTTGGGGATCTCAGTTTATCATTATCATATTTTATTTTATTGTTTTCATGTTGTTTCTTCGACAACTATCCTCACAATTTATCTCGTTTCTATATATTTATTGCATCGACATTACTAAACAAAAGACAACAATCCCTATCGGATTGATATTCTACAAACACACATTTGTCTACTATCTTACATTGACAGTGTACACTTGCACATTATTGCTGTGATGTTAAATAGCCGATCAGTCACACGGCCGTGTCTCAGGCCGTGTGGACATAAATTTGCCTAAAAACGAGCCATTTCCTATACCATTTTATGCATAAACACTTGAAAATTTTGTACATGCCTACAATGCATCAAACCATACCTATACATGCATATATTTTCCACTCCAAAAGTCCTAATTCAACTAACCAATATGCCATTCAAAGGCACCTCAAACACACACAACAACACCTACCTAAACATGCATATTTTACCACATTTCAATCATCAATTACTAGCTCAAAACTTACCAAAAATGCCACAAGTTGACTATTACCATACCAATTGAAAACATACCATATGAGCCATTCAAACATACATCACAAGTAAACCAAAATTACACCATCAAACAAAGTATCAAATGGTACCAACCAAGATAACTTACACAACTTGTACATACCAAATCATCCATTAAACATCATTTTAAGTCCACCTATACATGCCATTATAACCTTGGCCAAAACATTCAAAAACTACCTATACTTATGGTAGATACTGTGATAAATCTCCGACGAGCTTCCAAACCGATTGAGCTTTCGATGATCTATAAAACATAGGAATGAAATTATGTAAGCACTTAATGCTTAGTAAGTTCATAGAAAATAAAACATAAATTACCATTTCATTCATATAAAAATAAGTATAAGCATAATATAACCCAAAATACAAGCTTGGCACAATCCTATACATGATCAATACACATGTTAGTGCATTTATACGTAACTCATTTGAATTAACCATATGATAAGCCATTTTCATATGAAAATACATCATTGATTCATGCATCCTTTCATGAACATATGCATAATTCCACTTGAAAACTTACCATTTCAATCCCTTTTCTTGCCCATTGAACAATTTAGAATATCATTGGATCCTCAGGAAAGCTCATACGAAGTGTGCTTAAACATATAATTGTAACCTTTCCTTTACATCATTGCTCACACGAGCCGTGGTATGGACATGCTCACACGAGTTGTGGGTTGAAATGTAAGCTACATGATGCAACTCACATGAGCTATGAAGTATCCGCAACAAATGCAGGACCTCAATCATCGGTAGGACATTCAACATCAGCACCTGAACATGAAATCCCTAATAACTTGTCATTTGTATCCTATGAATTCCTAAGGTTCAATCGAGACTCGATAACTATCATAACAATGGTTTGGATATGAATCATCCAACTACATTAGGAATACATAATAACTAGGGGAGTGAAGGTTAAATCGAGTTATTCCAAAGCTTTAGCTTTGCCTCGATCTAAGTCCGTACACAGCGTATCTTGATCTAAATAGACAGTTTCAATCCATTTAATACTTCTAGTATTCAATTCAGTCCACATTTCATTTTATGCAAAATTAATATTTTACCCCTAACATTTTAACTTTTCACAATTTAGTCCTTAAGCTCATAAAATAAAATCTAAGCATTTTAATCCCCATTCAAGCTAACCAAATTTATTAGGGACTTATATCAACCCATTCAAACCACCATTTCATAAATTTGTCATGAACTTTTACCATTTTTTTACAAATAATCCCCTAAATACAAATTTCATAAAAAATCACTTTGCAAAACATGTTTATTTATCAACAAGGACTCATAATCTACTATTATACATCAAGAACCATTCATCAAAATTCATGGAATAACCCTTAATATTTAACAATTTTACAAATTGACACCTGAGCTAGCTAGACTAAGGTAAAATGACCTAAAAATCATTGAAAATGAAGCTGAAATTCATACCATGCAAGCAAAGCAACTTGGTTGATTGCCCTATCAAGCTTCAATGGTGTTTTCCTCTTTTAATTCCGGTGGTGGACGATAAAATGAGAAAGATGAAGTGAATTTTTTTTATTTAGTTTAGTAAAGCTTCATAGACATTTGACCAGTCACTTTAAAGTTTCATAGCCATATGATAAGCCATTTTCATATGAAAATACATCATTGATTGATGCATCCTTTCATGAGCATATGCACAATTCCACTTGAAAACTTACCATTTCAATCTCTTTTCTTGCCTTTTGAATATTCTAGAATATCATTGGATACTCGGGAAAGCTCATACAAAGTGTGCTTAAACATATAATTGTTGCCTTTCTTTTTACATCATTGCTCACACGAGTTGTGAAATGGGCTTGCTCACACCAATCCCTAAATGAAAATTTCATCAAAAACCACTTTAAAAAACATGTATATTTATCAACAAGGACTCATAACATACCATTAAACTTCAAGAACCATTCAAAAAAATTCATGGCATAACCCTCAATCTTTGACAGTTTTACAAATTGACCCTTAGGCTAGCTAGACTAAGCAAAAATGACCTTAGAAACATGAAAATCATTAAAAAAAAAGTTGAAATTCATACCATGCAAGCAAAAGAACTTGGTTGAATGCCTTAGCAAGCTTATATGGTGTTTTCCTCTTTTAATTTTAGTGGTGGATGATAGAATGAGAAAGATGAAGTGATTTTATTTTATTTATTTTAATAAAATTTCAGTGGTGGATGACCACTCACATTAAAGTTTCATGGTCATTTGACCCTTTTACCTAATAGAATTCTACTTTTACACTTTTTATAATTTAGTCCTTTTCACTTAATTAATCATGGAAACGTCAAAATTTCTTAACAAAATTTTAATACGACCTTACTAATATCCCATAAACATTAGAATAATAATAAAATAATAATTTAATTGTTAGATTTTTTGTCTCAAAACCACTATTCTGATTTCATTAAAAATGGGTTGTTACAAACATATGAGCTACAATTTGCTGCCCAACTGGTCACCCATCACCTTTACCGTGACCTCTAGCAGGAGTAGAAATAGGTGCCAAACTCTAAGTTTACGAAACCTCAATTTTATTCAGAAAATCCCTAAGGAAATGTTCCTTCAAAAACATTTAAAACATCCACTCGTCAACTTACAACACTCTTCAAAATGCCTGCGCTTACATTGTGCACAAAACTGCCATCCAGAACCACCCGTTGAACCACTAGCACTAACCACAGTACTACTCTGGTGCCTAGACTGACTCAGTCGACACCCACTTCTCGCTCCCCTACTAGAGCTATGACTGTCACGCCCTCTCTTAGGCAATCTGCCTAACGCACCATCAGAAGCTCTCTTACCAAAATTAGTAACCACAGAATGATGCGGCTCCACTAAGGTGTACTCAACTTCCTTATCTCTCTCAACTAACTCATCAAACATCTCCACATTTTGAGCTACTAAATAAACCTGAATCTCATGATTAATCCCAAAACAAAACCTCTTACATCGATCCCTCTTAGAAAGAATCATCTCAGGAGCGTAGTAACTAAGTCGCACAAAATTAGCTACAAATAAACCACCTTGAATAAAATTTAGGAACTCACGCTTCACCCTAAAAAATTCTTGACCACCCAACATCTAATGACGTTCAAGCGACAATCCACGGTTCACAGGTACAGGATTGGCAAGATAAAGATTAGCACCAGCAATCCGCTAAAATGCTCCTATCATAGCTTCCATCAGAGGGCCTACACCCTTATAAGGTATATTCACTCTACGCGGTGGCATAGGATGGCAGAGGATGTACCATCCTCTTGAACACTAGCTCTAGCAATAACACGTCTAGGAGACATATCTAATAATCTAGCATACAAACAAACAAGATAAAGAGTGTGAGTGGCAAGAAGATGATCCAAGTTTCATCCCTACAAGAAAAATTTATGATCAATGCAATGTGTTCCCATTCCTAACCCACACGTAACTCAACAAACTATTTCAAACAACTTCATGCACATCTAACAAAATCATATAAGCCATTTCATGAAAACAAGGAAATTTAAACTCACGAGTTTCGAAATTCCACACACACCACAGTCATTTAGGTTTAAGAGTTATTGAACCTAGAGCTTTGATACCATCAAATGTAACACCCTATACCTGACCTGGTCACCAAGCCTGAATACGAGTGCCATACCACTGTTTCATGTCATATACAATAAGTAAAAGTTAATTCCAAACAAAGCATCGTCTATTTTAATATTCGTATAGGTTTGAAGTCAATTATACTTGTTAGTTCTCAATGTTACATGCAAAACATACATCAAGTAGTTGTATAATAATACTTAAACATACAAAAGATCCATTTAACAAAATTTTTAAAACTTGTCTGTAGGTATTGATACTGACACTTGGGTATCGATACTTTACCTAGATGGTATCGATACCATTTTGAAAAATGATACCAAACTTACATTTTGTTTCTCGACCAAAATCCTAAAATCCCAAACATATGGTCTATGGTCTTTATTGTAGCATTCCTGAGCCGTGACTATTTAGGATCTAAAACTATTTCGATTCCAATTATTAGGTTGTATCAATAATCTACTTTCAATAATTGGTGATTAATAAAATTGTTGCATCCTATTTTGTTAACATTTCAGTTCAAGCTTGTGAATTTGCATAATTATTGATATACTCTTTAATTTCAAGATATTGTTAAAAAGTTTTCATGCAACATAAAGAGAAGAATATATCATAGTGGAATATTCTCTCTCTCTCTCTCTTTTTACATGATTCCACAACAAGTTTTTGCACATGGAAAATCCTACAGTAGATAACCTTATTCTGTAACACCCTTGACCAGTATCCGTCATTGGAATAGGGTTACGGAGCCATACCAGAGTTTAGAATTCAAACAGACAAAAATTTCAAATATTTTAGATCATAGCAATGAACATATTTAAACTAGGCCAAAACATACATATTATCCCTCATACGAGCCCTCGAGGCCCAAAATATGAATTAGAAACAAGTCGGGACTAAACTTAAAACTCAGAGAATTTTTCAAAAAATAGTAAAAATTTTCAATATTGTAGGGATCACAAGGCCGTGTGGCCAGGCCATGAAGCCATTCGAAATGGGGACAAACGGTCGTGTCCCAGCCCGTGTTCGTGTCAATAATCTACTTTCAATAAATTAGTGATTAATAAAATTGTTGCATCCTATTTTGCTAACATTTCAGTTCAAGCTTGTGAATTTGCATAGTAATTTCAGGATACTGTTAAAAAGTTTTCATGCAACATAAAGAGAAGAATATATCATAGTGGAATATTCTCTCTCTCTCTCTCTCTTTTTACATGATTCCACAACAAGTTTTTGCATATGGAAAATCCTAAAGTAGGTAACCCTATTCTATAACACCCATAACCCGTATCCGTCATTGGAATAGGGTTACGGAGCCATACCAGAGTTTACAATTCAAACAGACAAAAATTTCAAACATTTTAGATCATAGCAATGAACAAATTTAAACCAGGTCAAAACATACATATTGTCCCTCATACGAGCCCTCGAGGCCCAAAATATGCATTAGAAACAAGTTAGGACTAAACTAAAAACTCAGAGAATTTTTCAAAAAATAGTAAAAATTTTCAATATTGTAGGGATCACAACCGTGTGGCCATTTGAAATGGGGACACACAGCCGTGTCCCAGCCCATGTAATTCATTGACTTGGGCCACATGGCCAAGCCACACACTCGTATGCTAGGCCGTGTACCCTTCATAGTAACCCCACACGCGCGTCTGCCATGCCGTGTGCTAGGCCATGTAACAGCCTAACCAGCAACCCCTTGAAAGCTATAGGGGATACACGGCTGAGACACACGCTCGTGTCTCTACCCGTGTGGACAAAAAAAAATCTATTTTTCAAGCCCAAATTGGCATGTACCTATAATCACTAATGCCCATCTTCATTCATATGGTATAATCACATACAACCAACTTGCCCTTAGGCACCTCAAATGACAATATAAAAACATGTATAACCATAAACTCATTTTGGTCAAATGATCAACTAATTTCCAACTAGATTTGCATCAATTCAAACCATTGAATTAACTTACCAAATGATACCAAATATACTACTCAATTACTAGCCTCAATTTACATATATGTTTTCCATAACAAACTACCAATTCACATGAAGTAATAAAACATATAGAATATGGACATTCAACTACCATTTCACCTTTCAAACACATTAAGCAAATCATCAACCATTTCAAGTCTAATATTCACATGCAAAAATGAAATTCATTAGAACACCAAAATACCACAACTCAAGCCAAACCCAATGGCCATTTCAATAGTTAAACACATATGCCAATATTAGCCAAAATACCAATACCTGCCATTATAACCAAAATTAAACATCTGAAATGTACCAAAAGAGCCGATGGATAGTGTGATATAGCTCCAACAATCTTCCAACCTGAACGAGCTTTCAAGTTACTATAAAACATGAAAATAACACAGAGTAAGCATCTAAGCTTAGCAAGTTACAATAACTTCGAATTTAACTTACCATTTAATAAAGTAATAAGTAAGTACAAGGCATATCCCGACACATTTTGGCCAAATGCCTAAGCTTATGGAGAGCTGAACAATTAATCAAGTTCCATATACAAGTATTATCCATTTCATATATCTATATATCATGTAACATCATTTCCAAGTATGTCATGTGTATACCTGTGATAGTTCATATCGAACTCATATCATTTTATATTAAATTTTTTCCTGTTGAACTGTTTAGAATACCGTTGGATACCCGGGATAGCTTACACATAGTGCGCTAGCTCATTAACTATAATCCATCAATTCATGTACATGTATCTGTTAGAGTATGCCCAAAGATCAATCATGACATGGTTGTAATAACATACTTGATTTATCATGTTTATTAATATAAGGCGTTACCATTATTATTTCAGTTTCTTTTCTGTGTATATATAAATAAACTGTTTTATAATAATGTCCTGAGAATAATATGATTATTCTTAAAAGTTCCTTAGTCAAGTATTATTGTTGGATAGGACAACGATAATGCATTAAGACTAACGTGTAGTTGATTGATGATAAAGAGTTGTCATTGATATGGAATGTCAGAATCATTACATGAATATGTGTGTTAGAGAACAACATATTGGACTGACCCGTTATGAGTATGTTTCTTGGATTATTATGTAATTGTCACGACATTACTCATAATGATTAATATTTATATGATCCTCAGACTTGAGATCATCATAATCCCAACATCGTGAGTTGTATATTTTGATACGATCAAGCGTACAATCAGAATCGGTTGTTCTATAAAGACTGATGTTGGATATACCACAATCTATGTAGAGGGATATGGTTGGTCGATATAGGATAAGTCCCTCCTACATAATGGGAGTAATATCTTAGGCCACTTGATTAAGTGAGACTAGAAATGCATGGCCATGCTCAAATAAGTTGATATTAGATTTCATACTTATTTGTATATCGTAGTCTGCTTAAGATATCAAGGAACATGGAATGAACAATGCAAGTGTGACTATTCCATGACTTGTGTCCAATCCAGAGATAAAGGACTTAAGGATTATTGCATAAAAGGTTAATCATAAAAAGGTTATGTCGAATCATGATCTCTTGTGACTTAGGTAGCAATGATGCATTGCTAGATGCCACTCATTGTTCGTAGCATTAGAATCGTTCTAGTGTTATCGCTAATGTTACAAGAACCTCTGTGGTCACACCCTATAGTTGAAATGAACGGAATAAACCATAGTCGGTATTGTTTTTGGGTCGCTTGAATTAAATTAATTATAGAATTAATTTAATTCGGTAATCAAATTTCAACACATTATGTACAAGGTTGTTGTGCGATAGTGATGACATGAATTTGGTTAGCATAAGAATTCAAATAAATATATGGTTTACCGAACTTATATTATAATTAATGTAATTATAATTTTTGGATTAAAATATTATTATATTTATTTAATTCTTAAAAAAAACCCTAAAACAAAAGGATATATATAACCCCGTTTTTCTTTGTTTGGGTCTAGCAGCCTTCAAAGAAAAATAACTCTCAAAATTGTTTTGGGGATTCCTTCCGTTCGTAGTCAACTGGGTGGATTACGTAGAGGCTGGAATCACGATAGATTGCGGTTTGGTTCGACAACAGATCAGACTACTCGTTGTTGAGGTGTTGCTGTCAACTCTGAATAAACATTAGGTAATTTCGAAACCTCTTTCACCCCGATTCGTTCCTCACACATAGATCCCTAGTTAGGATCGCCGAATTTTTATTTTTCGCTGCGCCATAGGGGTGTCGGCGATCCAACAGTGGTGTCAGAGCCACTTGTGTGATACGGACTCGGGTTTAAATACTTGGGTGATGCAATTGTATGATATCCATGCTTTAATTTTAGTAAATTTCGACTGTTTAAATCGTTTAATAGTAACCTGATAACCGTTCCTTTTGACAATGGATTAAATGTTAATCATGATTTTATGGCCCATTTGGTTTTATGTTATTACAGTTAAATGTTAACAGATCTATAATGGTGCGACGGTGGTGTTGACAGTTTCCAGTAAAAGTTAACTGGTTAGTGGAACAAGGGTTGTTCTGGCATGAAACCTCAGGGATTAAAATCCCGAAAACACGATTATGTTGATAAAAGTTATCAAATCGTGAGGTTTTACTTGAATGGGGTATGCGGTTCGTACCGCGGGGGCTCCGTCCCTGCACCCCTTCACCGCCTCAGCCCTCATCTTCTTAAAGTATTTTTTTTATATATAATAAATAATACTTGGTGGGCCATAAAGTTGAAAGGATATGTTTTAATACACCTTAACAAAAGTGTTTATTTGTATATGCTATTTTTGACATGCACGGTGTTTGAAATGCATAGTTATAGCCTAACAGCCCATTTGATAAAAAAATGTTGTAATTTTATAAATACGGCCTGCGTGTCGTGCCTTGCTACTATTCTCTTGTATTTCTCTTCTCATCTTACTCCCTCGTATGTAAAACGAGTTCCTACATATTGTAATTTGCAAGAGTTGTTGTGGGCTAGCCGAGATGGAAGATGGGCCAACCAGTGTGGACTGATAGCTTGAAAACCGGCTTACACCTTTAGGTTTCCTTTTGGTTCTCCCATTGGCTTGGGTTGCACCACCTTAGTTTATGGGCTATAACTATTGCATTTATTAATTGCTTTATTCATGTATGAGATGCTATGGATGTCTAAAGCATGCCAAATTTTAAACATGTTAAAATTTGATAATAATGAACCACATTAATTGATGAGATCATTTAAATGGCTAAATGGACTAAAGTAAATCATAATTGGTGAGATGAAACGATCTTAATAAAATCCCTCTATTAAAATATTAAGTCAACATAGCCTTCCAATTTTGCCCTCGTTAAGGCCTCGATCAATACTTGTAGGTTACGCTAAAGTGAAGTACTAGTATTTATCTTGGTTAAACGAAGAATAAACAAGTGATATTCGCAGTTAAAATTGGTTAATGACTTGACTAGGTTATTCTAATAGGATTAGAAACCTAGAGGCAAGTAATTTGGATAAATCATAAGATGATTAGAACAAGAGTTGTTCACCAAACTTTAGGAGTTACATATGATGTAATTAGTAAGTGTTGCTTACCTAGATAACCATAATCTTGAGAGTAAAGCCAAAGCTGACTTAAGAGGAGGTGAAATATGGATCCTTAACCCACTTGAAATGCTTTTCAAGAAAGCCTTTCGAAACTAACGTATGAGGGTATTAGTTTTGTAGTAAAATAGTGGGAGCATCATTTAATTAAGTCCTTTTAATGATTAATATAAATTTGATAAATTTTCACACGCATAATTTCATTGTTGTAGATATATTATGGCTGCAAACACAAATACACTATCATTGCGATCGGTCCTTGAGAAGGACAAGTTGAATGGTTTAAATTTTCTTGATCGGTTCCAGTAACTTGAGGGTTGTCCTCAAACAAGAACGGAAATTATATGTCATTGAACAACCGGTTCCTAACGAGCCACCCACTAATGCCTCGAGGGCTGATAGAGATGCTTACAGGAAGCATCTCGATGACATGGTAGACGTTGGATGTCTTATGCTTGCCACTATGAATCTCGAGCTTGAAGCAACATGAGGACATGGTTGCTTATGAAATGATTGAGCACTGAAAGAACTTTATCGGGGCAAGCACGGCAAGAGAGGTTCGATATCTCTAAGGCCTGTTCCAATGTAAGTTTGTGAAGGAAGCCCAGTGGGACCTCATGTCCTTAAGATGATTGGCTATATTGAAAGCTTTGTCTAAGCTTGGGTTTCCATTGAGCCAAGCGTTGTATGATGTTATTCGCAATCGTTGTTGGATAGCTACAGACCGGTTTGTCCTCAATTTTAGTATGAATGAGATTGATAAGACTCGCCATAGTTGCTCGATGTTACTGAATCTGAAGGCAACATGAAAAAGGTTGGACCCAAGCCTATCTTGATGGTCCGTAATAATAAGGGCAAGGAAAGGCCAAAGTTCGTGCAAAGCCAAAGGGCAAAGCTAGGCCCAAGCTGGAAAAGTAAAGGCTGCATTGAAACCTAAAGGAGGGTGGCTAAGGAAGGAAGCTGTTTTCATTGTGGTGTGTTGGACATTGGAAGCGGATCGCCCTATCTATCTTGAGGAAGTCAAGAAGGCCAAAATAAGCGGAACGTCTGCTTGGTATTTATGTTATTGATATTAATTTATCAACTACTACTTCATGGGTATTAGATCTGGTTGTGGTTCTCACATTTGTACTTCATGCATGGGGACCGCAAAGGAGTAGGACTTTGGCTAGAGGAGATGTGGACCTCGAGTTGGAAATGGAGCAAAAGTTGCTTGCATTAGTGTGTGGGAACATATAATTTATCTTTTCCTAGTGGACTTGGTTTATGTTTAGAGGATTGTTATTATGTGCCCAGTTTGACTAAAAACATTATTTCAATTTCTTGTTTAGACAAAATTGGTTTTGAGATAATTATTAAGAATAATTGTTGCTCCTTTTATCTCAATAATGTTTTCTATGGTTCGGCACAATTGAATAATGGCCTCTATGTTTTAGATCAAATGAATCCCATCTACAACATAAATACTAAAAGATCAAAATAAATGACTCAAATCAAACTTATCTATGGCATTGTCGTTTGGGCCACATAAGTGAGGAACGCATATCCAAGCTCCATAAAGATGGTTTCTTGGATTCATTTGTTTTTGAACAATTTGAAATATGTGAATCTTGCTTATTGGGAAAAATGACTAAGTCTCCTTTTACTGGTAAAAGTGAACGAGCTAGTGATTTATTGGGCCTAATACATTCTGATGTATGTGGACCAATAAATATCTGAAACTAGAGGAGGATTTCATTACTTCATCACTTTCACTGATGATTTCAGTAGATATGGGTATGTCTATCTCATGCGCCATAAGTCTGAATCCCTTGAAAAGTTCAAGGAATTAAAAAATGAAGTACAAAATCAACTAGGAAAAACTATCAAGACACTTCGATCTGATCGAGGTGGAGAGTATATGAGCTTAGAGTTTGATGATCTTTTGAAGCAATGTGGGATTGTCTCACAACTTACTCCTCCTGGTACTCCTCAATGGAATGGATTTTCTGAAGGAAGAAATCGAACTTTGTTAGACATGGTTCGATCCATGATGAGTCATGCTGATCTTTCAACTACCTTTTGGGGACATGCACTTGAGACAGCTACTTTCACACTAAATCGTGTTCCATCTAAATCAGTTCAAAAGACACCATATGATATATGGACTGGGAAACGTCCCAGTATGTCTTTTATGAAAATTTGGGGTTGCGAAGCTTATGTTAAACGTCAGACGTCTACTAAGCTTGAACCCAAATCTGAAAAATGTATTTTTGTGGGGTATCCAAAAGAAACCAAAGGATATTATTTCTTTAATCCCACTAAGAACAAAATACTTCTTTGCTTTCGGATGGTGTCTTCCTAGAGAGAATTTGTTTCTAGAAAAGGAAGTGGGAAAAAGATTGAACTTGATGAAGTTTCGAGAATCGCAAAATACCATCGAACCGGAGATAGAACAACAGAAGTTCTACAAGGGTTGAGGAACAAGTAATTCTTGTAGAAACACAACCATCTGCGTAGATCTTTAAGGAACGCCAAGCACCGAGAGATATGGATTTCTCGTTACAACGCATGGTGACGTTCTACTGATAGATCAAGATGAGCCTAGGACTTATCAAGAAGCGGTGATGAGCCCAGACTCTGAGAAATGACTTGAAGCCATGAGATCTGAGATGGATTCCATGTATGAAAACCAAGTATAGACTTTGGTTGACCCACTCGAAGGGGTTAAGCCCATAGGGTGCAAGTGGGTTTTCAAAAAGAAAACTGACATGGATGGTAATGTACAAACATACAAGGGGCGATTAGTCACTAAAGGTTTTCGCCAAGTTCATGGTGTTGACTATGATGAAACCTTTTCTCCTGTAGCTATGTTTAAATCCATCAGGATCTTGCTAGCTATAGCTGCATTTCATGACTATGAAATCTGGCAGATGGACGTCAAAACAGCTTTCCTTAATGGGAAACTTGAAGAGGATGTGTACATGACACAACCTGAAGGTTTTATCAATCCAAAGGATGCTGGAAAGATATGTAAGCTACAGAGATCCATTTATGGATTAAAGCAAGCTTCTCGAAGTTGGAATCTTCGTTTTAATGATGTAATCAAAGAGTTTGGTTTTACCAAAAATGAAGATGAGCCATGTGTTTACAAGAAAGTTAGTGGGAGCACTATAACATTCTTGGTACTGTATGTGGATGACATACTTATCATAGGAAATGACATACCTACCTTGCAGTCTATTAAGACTTGGTTAGGAAATTGTTATTCTATGAAGGACTTGGGCGAAGCAACTTACATCTTAGGAGTAAAGATCTATAGAGATAGATCAAGACGACTACTAGGTCTAAGCCAAAGTACATACATAGACAAAGTACTGAAAAGGTTCAGTATGGAAGAATCTAAGAGAGGATTCCTACCTATGAGACATGGTATTTCACTCTCGAAGGAAATGTGTCCTTCAACTCCACAGGAGAGAGAACGAATGAGTAAAATTCCATATGCTTCCGCTATTGGATCTATCATGTATGCCATGTTATGTACCCGTCCAGATGTCTCATATGCCTTAAGCATGACGAGCAGATACCAAGTAGATCCCGGTGAAGGTCACTGGACCACAGTCAAGAATATCCTTAAGTACTTGAGAAGAACTAAGGATGTTTTCCTACTATATAGAGGTGAGGAAGAGTTAAGTGTAAAAGGTTACACTGATGCTAGCTTCCAAACCGATAAGGACGATTCTCGATCACAATTAGGTTTTGTGTATTGCCTTAATGGTGGTGCTATGAGCTAGAAGAGTTCAAAGCAAAGTATAGTAGTCGATTCTACAACAGAGGCTGAGTATATTGCAGCCAGTGAGGCAGCAAAAGAAGCGGTTTGGATCAAAAAGTTCATTACTAAACTAGGGGTTGTGCCTAGCATATCAGATGCTATAGAACTCCGATGTGATAATAATGGAGCCATTGCACAAGCTAAAGAACCTAGATCTCACCAGCGATCCAAACATATACTTAGGCGCTACCATCTTATTCGAGAGATTATCGATCGAGGGGATGTAGAGATATGCAGAGTACCTACGAGATGATAACATTGTTGATCCTTGACCAAGCCTCGACCAGTGAAAGCATGATCGTCACACTAAGTCACTTGGTATTAGATATATAAGTGATTGGTGTTAGTGCTAGTGGGAGATTGTTAGAGTATGCCCAAAGATCAATCATGACATGGTTGTAATAACATACTTGATTTATCATGTTTATTAATATAAGGCGTTACCATTATTATTTCAGGTTTCTTTTACGTGTATATATAAATAAACTGTTTTATAATAATGTCACGAGAATAATATGATTATTCTTAAAAGTTCCTTAGTCAAGTATTATTGTTGGATAGGACAACGATAATGCATTAAGACTAACGTGTAGTTGATTGATGATAAAGAGTTGTCATTGATATGGAATGTCGAATCATTACATGAATATGTGTGTTAGAGAACAACATATTGGGTGACCCGTTATGAGTATGTTTCTTGGATTATTATGTAATTGTCACGACATTACTCATAATGATTAATATTTATATGATCCTCAGACTTGAGATCATCATAATCCCAACATCGTGAGTTGTATATTTTGATACAGTCAAATGTACACCGTAACTGGTTGTTCTATAAAGACTGATGTTGGATATACCACAATCTATGTAGAGGGATATGGTTGGTCGATATAGGATAAGTCCCTCCTACATAATGGGAGTAATATCTTAGGCCACTTGATTAAGTGAGACTAGAAATGCATGGCCATGCTCAAATAAGCTGATATTAGATTTCATACTTATTTGTATATCGTAGTCTGCTTAAGATATCAAGGAACATGGAATGGACAATGCAAGTGTGACTATTCCATGACTTGTGTCCAATCCAGAGATAAAGGACTTAAGGATTATTGCATAAAAGGTTAATCATAAAAAGGTTATGTCGAATCATGATCTCTTGTGACTTAGGTAGCAATGATGCATTGCTAGATGCCACTCATTGTTCGTAGCATTAGAATCGTTCTAGTGTTACTGCTAACGTTACAAGAACCTACAGGGTCACACCCTATAGTTGAAATGAACGGAATAAACCATAGTTGGTATTGTTTTTGGGGTCGCTTGAATTAAATTAATTATAGCATTAATTTAATTCGGTAATCAAATTTCCAACACATTATGTACAAGGTTGTTTTACGTATAGTGAGGACATGAATTTGGTTAGCATAAGAATTCAAATAAATATATGGTTTACCAAACTTATATTATAATTAATGTAATTATAATTTTCGGATTAAAATATTATTATATTTATTTAATTCTTAAAAAAAACCCTAAAACAAAAGGATATATATAATCCCGTTTTTCTTTGTTTGGGTCCATGACCTTCAAAGAAAAATAACTCTCAAAAGCTTTTGGGGATTCCTTCCGTTCGTAGTCAACTGGGTGGATTACGTAGAGGTCGGAATCACGATAGATTGCGGTTTGGTTCGACAGCAGATCAGACTACTCGTTGTGGAGGTGTTGCTGTCAACTCTGAATAAACATTAGGTAATTTCGCAACCTCTTTCACCCCGATTCGTTCCTCACACATGGATCCCTGGGTAGGATCGCCGGATTTTTATTTTTCGCTGTGCCATTGGGGTACCGGCGATCCAACAGTATCCTCATACGAGCTCTAAATCAGCGTGCTCTTACTAGCTATAAATCGATATGCTCTTATGAGCTATAAATCAGTATGCTTTCATGAGTTGTGGAGTATCCGCAACACAAGTAGGACCTCAACCAAATTATGTAACCCTAATGACATGTCATTTGTGACCTCAACCAAATTATGTAACCCTAATGACATGTCATTTGTATCCTATAGATTCCCATGGTTCAAATGGGCCTAGGTAATTGTAGTACGTAATTGGATATACAATCGGTAATCATGTAAGACATTTCATAACATTATATGTACCAATAATCATGGATGTTTATTGGATCAAATGAAAAGACATAGAATTTCAACTCGACGTAAGAGTGTTTCTGAAAGTATCGCCCTAGAAGAAAGTCTTTTGATTCGGTTGCAAAGGGAAGCTGAGTCCGTACTTTATCGGGTCATATGAGATTACTGAAAGAATCAAACCTATTGCGTATTGATTAGCTTTACCGTCAAAACTAGAAAAGATTCATAATGTCTTTCACATGTCTATGTTATGACGGTACCAATCTGACCCTTCACACGTTATGTCCCCGACGGATGTCAAGATTCAGTCTGATCTGACATACAATGAGGAACCAATCAAAATTCTACCTAGAGAGATGAAACAATTAAGAAACAAGAACATAGCTTTAGTAGAAGTTCTCCAAAAGTGATAAAAAATAGAAAAAGCCACCTGGGAACCTGAGGAAGCTATCATAAAGTAATATTTGAACCTCTTTTATGGTAAGATTTTAGGGGACACACAGTCATGTCTCAGCCTGTGTGCCAAGCCATGTACCTTTCGTAGTAACCTCACAAGCCTGTGTGCCAGGCCGTGTGCTAGGCCATGTAACAGCCTGACTTGCAACCCTTTGAAAGTTTTAGGGGACACATGACCGTGTCACCTGGCCGTGTGTCACACACGGCTAAGACACACGCCCATGTATTTACCTGTGTAGACGAAAATAGTCTATTTTTCAAGCCATTTTTCTCACCAAAATTGGCATGTACCTATAATCACCAATGCGCATATACACAAGCCATTACAAAGTGATACGAGCTCGTTTCGGATTTAATGACGAGTCGTAATGGATTCCCGATCGAAATTAGGTAGTGTCGACTTTAAATGATTTTCAGGTCTTTGCATTTTAAAAGTTGTATGACTAAGGTAGCAAAGGTGTTTGTGATATGATGGATGTTGGGTTTTCAATGAAACAAGAACGAACCCTTATTAGAAAATAAGGATCCGGGCTTAAAAGGTTTCAAAGAAAAAGGAATGATTTGAATAAAAACCGAGACCCTCTATTTTGCAAAATAGGAACCTTCGGTATAATTTGAACGCCACACCAAGGGTGATAAGTTCAGAAACAAAGTCGAATTGACGCCACTTGTGAAGATAAGTCAATTAAGCTTTGGAGAATAAGGAGAGTGAATTAACTCACCAAGAATATGGTTCATTCAGAATTTTGGCAAAAAGTCCTTTTACAAGAAACTCAGCAACTATATATAGCAAAGTGACTAGTAGCCGAATGGACAAGTTCAAGGCTTAATAACTAAGAAAAATGTTGAACCAAATTCCAGCTTGAATTCATGAATGGGTTGCATCAAGGTTCGGCTGAATGGATACCAAGGAATAGCTTCCAATGAACTTTGGGAATTAGCAGGAGCTACATTCAGCTAATGGAATTAAATGAGGTAATTCATTATGCAACTCTTGCTGAAAAATTACCAACATTAAATGGCAACTTGTACAGCCATTTGGAAGTATGAATGGATGGTTTTGAAGAGCCTCATGGTGTGAACATGGTTGAACCGAATGGTCAAAGTGTGAACAGAAATTTTGCTGCCTTGAAAGTTTAATGGCTTGATGATTCTTGGCTGAATAGTTTCTTTGTAGAGTGACCAAATTAATTCAGCTTCAATGCATGAATTGTACCAGCTGCAAGTGCATCGTCCCATGCATGAATCTACATGCATGAATCTGCCCAATGTATCTCTACATTCGGCTGCACCTAAATAAAAACAAATGAACTTAATTAATTTAACAAATTCAGCTGAACTAAATTAAAACATAATGTGAACACTCTAATTGACATTGTGACAAATTAAATATTAACTAAACAAGACATATTAATTCAGCTAAGCATAATTAAAACATGTATTATATTCAGACAAATTTAATGAAATCTAGACACATTCAATTCAGCAAAAAAAATAACATATTAAATACTTGTACTAACTAAAGACATATTTATAAGCTGTAGTAAAACTTAATTAAATGCTTAATTTAAAATGGTCTAAAATTCCAGCAGTAAATTAATTAGCTGGAACGAAATTCAGCTTCCCAAAAATTGAAAATATTGAATTCGTTTTTGAGCTCCTTGCGTTCACTTTCCCATGCTCGTTCCAACATTGCTGAAATAGCTCCTTAAATTGCTTGGCTCGAGCTCACATTATCGGACCAATTGGCAAATTGATGGCCTCTTGTTCGAGCTCCTCTTGGTTCGTAGGCAAGCTCACATCACAAAGTATCAAAATCATGCACATTCCATCTTCACTCATATGGTATAATCACATACAACCAATATGCCCTTAGAAACCTCAAATGAAAATATAAAAACATGTATAATCATAAACTCATTTTGGTGAAATGATCAACTAATTTCCAACTAGAATTGCATCAATACAAACCATTGAATTAACTTACCAAATGATACCAAATATACTACTCAATTACTAGCCTCAATATACATATATGTTTTCCATAGCAAAGTAACAATTCACATCAGGTTATAAAACATATATAATATGCACATTCAACTACCATTTCACCTTTCAAACGCATTAAGAAAATCATCAACCATTTCAAGGCTAATATTTACATGCCAAATCTAAATATTTTATGTTTATACATGTAATAGTTGATATACCCTTTCATATACCGAGATATTTACATCATTTCCAATTATTTCATGTGTATACCTGTAATAGTTCATGTTGAACTCATATCATTTCATATCAGAATTTTTCGCGTTAAACCGTTTAGAATTCTGTTGGATACCCGAGATAGCTTACACATAGTGTTCTAGCTTATTAATTGTAATCCATCAATTCATGTACATTTATGCTCATACGTGCTATGAATCGGTATGCTCACTCGAGCTGTAGATTGGTATGCTCTCACGAGCTATAAATTGGTATGCTTTTACAAGCTATAAATTGGTATACTTTTATGAGCTATAAATCTGTATGCTCTCACAGGTTGTGGAGTATCCGTAACACATCTAGGACCTGAACCAAATCATGTAAACCTAATGACATGTCATTTGTATCCTACGAATTCCTATGGTTCAAACGGGGGTCTATAATTGTCGTACGTAATTGGATATGCAATCGGTAATTATGTAAGACATTTCATAACATTATACATATTTCAATTAAAAACGTATAAACATGATTTTTCCCTATACTTTTAACTTCTTTGCAATTTAATCTCTAGGCTCGAAAAATAAAATTCATGCAATTTTACCCCCTCCCAAGCCTAGCTGATTAGTATACAAACATATAAAAGCCCACATATACCATAAATTCACAAATTATACCATGAATTTATCACATTTTTCAATTTAACCCCTAATTGACAATTTCAGCAAAAAATCCTTTTACAAAAGTTTTTTATCTAACAACAACCATTCATTTTCTAACATCAAACTTCAAAAGTCATATACATGCATCAATGGTAAAACCCTAATAGTTTAACAGTTTCACAAGTTAGTCCCCGAGCTAGCTAGATTAAGCTACAATAATCCCGAAAACATAAAAATCATCAATCACGGGACAAAAATACATACCTAATTAAGCAAAATAAACTTGTCGAAACTTCAAGCTTCCATCGCTAGGTTTTCTCTTCAAATTCGGTGGAAGATGATGATAATGGATAATAATAGTTTGTTTTATTTAATTAATTATAACTTTAATTACTAATTTCCAAAACTAACCTTAATAATTCATTCAAATTTCAATAAAGCCAAACTATTAAAATCCACTATCAACTTGAATGGTCTAATTACCATATAAGGACCTCCACTTTATAGTCCTATAGCTATTTAATACATGTAGCTATTAGAACTCAACTTTTGCACTTTACACGATTTAGTTCTTTTTATCAAATTAAGTATGTAAACGGTAAAATTTTTTAACTAAATTTTTATACGGTATTTCTATCATGCTGTAAGAAATAAAATAATAAAAAATAAATTTTCTGACTTCGAATTTGTGGTCCCAAAATCACTGTTCCAATTTCACTCAAAACGGACTATTACAGATTCATTATGAAGTTGTTCAATTTGAGGTGCCCAATTTTCATTCAACAACTTGTTATTATTGCAATTCGCAGTAACACTAAGATTTGAAATCTTAAAACTTAGAACACTTTGATTTTCTTCATCTATTTTTTTCTATATAACTCTGATGTAGAGATTACGATATTTCATGCAACATAAAATAAAACCAGTAGAGAAGAAAAATCCTACTCATTTTAGATGTTGTTGACAGAATCATCATACTTTCAGTGGAAGTACAACTAAACCTGTTTTAAAATTTACCATAATTTGCAATGCAATAAATTTGATATCCATGATTTCCTTACAGGTTTTTGGTGCCTTTTATTTATTTATTTAGAAGTCTTTACTTTTTTAACATTCTATCAATTATTTTAGGGTGAGCTTTTAATTTTATTGAATAAAGGTATCGATTTTCGATACTTTTGCACATATAACTCGCTTAAGATACATCATAATATCATGATTTTTTTCATTTTATGGCATATTTGATATAATATATATCGATCAATAACACAAGATTTATCTTGCATTCAAGAAACATATTTACCTACTTAATTTTTACACATAGAAAATCCTAAACTAGATAACCTTATTCAAGGTAAAGTTGTTTAATTTTAGGTGTTCAATTTTCACTCAACAACTCGTTATTACTACAATTCACAGTAACACTAAGAGTTGAATTCTTAAAACTTAGAACAATTTGATTTTCTTCATCTATTTTTCTTTATATAACTTTGATGCAGACATTGCGATATTTCATGTATCATAAAAAAAACCAATAGAGAAGAAAAATTTGAGTCATTTCAGATGCTATTGAAAACATCATCATACTTTTAACACTAGTACAAGATTGCACATCAACATAAAGACAATAATATATCACAGTGGAATATGCTTTCTCTCTTCTTACAAGATTCCACATCATGTTTTGCACATGGAAAACAAGAATATATCACAATGGAATATGCTTCCCCTCTTCTCACAAGATTCCACATCATGTTTTGCACATGGAAAATCCTAAAGTAGATAACATTATTCAGTGTGAAGTTGTTATAATTTAGGTGTTCAATTTTCATTCAACTTGTTCTTACTGCAATCTGCAGCAACACTAAGAGTTGAATTCCTAAAACTTAAAACAATTTGATTTTCTTCATCTATTCTTCTCTATATAACTCCGATGCATAAATTTTGGTATTTCTTGCATCATAAAAAAAAAAACCAGGATAGAAGCAAAATTCAAGTCATTTCAGATGCTATTGAGAACGTCATCATACTCTCAATGATAGTACATCCTAACCTATTCTAAACTTTATCGTAATTTGCAATGCAATAAATATGATATCCATTATTTCCGTATAGGTTTTTGGAGCCCTTTCTCTTGATTTATTTGCATATAATTTCATCATTTTTTCCTATATATATGAATTTAATCCAAGAAAAGCTTCATTCCAAACCATCTGTAAGACTACTAAAGCATTCCTTTTTAACTTTTTTCCTGGTTTCTTTTGTCTTTTGATCTTTTTTTGTAATGGCAAGCTCAAACAAGAAAACTGGGGAAAAAGAAAAATTGAGATTAAAATCATTGAAAACGAGGATGATAGGCTCATTTCATTTTCAAAATGATGTACATGAATTTATAAGAAAATCTCCAAGCTCTCCACTTTATGTAGTGGTGAGATTCTTTTTATTATTTTCTCACCAACCGATAAGCCTTATTCATTTGATCATCCTTCTGTTGAATCTGTCGCTAAACTATTTTTGAACCCAAACCAACCACTAAATGAAACCACTCATGCTCCTCTTGAGGCTTACCATAAGGTAACAAAGAACTTGGTTGTCCAAGATTTCAATAACGTCCACCAAGAAATCTCCCTTTGTTTTTCGTTTGATGCATCTAGTTAGTCGTGGACCTCATTGAACTCTTGGAGAAGAAAGTTCATTTTTACCTTACAGTAAGCCTCAATAGGAGCATAAGTGGTTTCATTAAGAGGTTGGTTTGGGTTCAAAAATCGTTTAGCCACAGATTGAACAAAAGGATGACTAAATGAATAAGGCTTACCGATTGGTGAGAAAATAATAAAAAGAATCTCACCACAACATAAAGTGAGAGCTCATAAATTTTCTTATAAATTCCTCTACATCATTTTGAAAATGAGATGAGCCTATCATCTTCATTTTCAATGATCTTAATCTCAATCTTTCTTTTTCTCCCAATTTTCTTGCTTGAGCTTGCCATTACAAAAAGAAAAAAGAAAAAAGATCAAAAGATAAAAGAAACAAGCAAAAAAGTTAAAAGGAATGCTTTACAAGCTTTTAAGATGGTTTAGAATGAAGTTATTCTTGGATGGAATTCACATATATGCAAAGAAAATCAAGAAATTAGATGCAAATAAATAATGGTAAAGTGCTCCAAAAATATATAATGAAATAATGGATATAAAATTTATTGCATTACAAATTACGATAAATTTTAAAATAGGTTATGTTGTACTACTATTGAGAGTATAATGATGTTGTCAATAACATCTAAAATTACTCGATTTTGCTTATCTATTGGTTTTATTTTATGATGCATGAAATATCCCAATGTCTCGTATCGAGTTAAATAGAGAAGAATAGATTAAGAATATCAAATTATTTTAAGTTTTAAGAATTCAACTGTTAGTGTTACTATGAATTGCAGTAATAACAAGTTGTTGAATGAAAATTAAGCCCTAAAATTAAATAACTTTACCTTGAATAGGGTTATCTAGCTAAAGATTTTCCATGTGCAAAAACTTGATGTGGAATCATGTAAGAAGAGGAAGAGCATATTCCAGTGTGATATATTCTTCTCTTAACATTGAATGAAAACTTTTTAATAGTATCCTAAAATGAAGAGTGTATCAATAATATAAGCAAATTCACAAGCTTGAGTTCAAATGTTAGCAAACCGGAATGAAACAATTTTATTAATCACCAGTTTATTGAAAGCAAATTGTTGATACAACATGATAACAGGAACAGGAATAGTCCTAAACCCTAAATAGTCAAGGATCGAGAATGTTACAATAGTGACCATAAACCATATGTTGGTTGGCTACATGAACTTGCTCTCTATCATGAGGGATAAGAAGGTTGCAAATATTTCCTCAATGTATGCTCCAATGGATGAGGATGTCCCTTTTGCCTTCCATCTTAGATATGACCTTAGTCAGCAATAGTTTTGTACCTCAATGTCAACGATATTAAATGTTATTTTTATTGTTTTATTTTTTATGTTTTTTAGGCTTGTCAATCTTGGGAGTCCTCAAGGCATGCATGAACCTGTTCATGTAGCCAACCAACATATAGTCTATGGTCTCTGTTGTAGCATTCTCGAGCTTTGACTATTTAGGGTTTAAGACTATTTTGATTCAAATTATCAGGTTGTATAAACAATTTGCTATCAATAAACTAATGATTAATAAAATTGTTGCATCTTGTTTTACTAGCATTTGAGCTCAAGCATATGAATTTGCGTATTTTATTGATACACTGCTTAGTTTCAGGATATTATTAAAAAGTTTTCATGCAACATAAAGATAAAAACATGTCATAGTGGAATATGCTCTCTCTCTCTCTCTCTTCTTACATGATTCCACATCAAGTTTTTACATATGGAAAATCCTAAAGTAAATAAACTTATTCATTGTGAAGTTGTTTAATTTTAGGTGCTCAATTTTCATTCAACTTGTTATTACTGCAATTCACTGTAAGACTAAGAGTTGAATTCTTAAAACTTACAACAATTTGATTTTGTTCATCTATTCTTCTTTATATAACTTTGATGCAGACATTGCGATATTTCATGCATCATAAAAAAAACCAATAGAGAAGCAAAATTCGAGTCATTTCAGATGCTATTGACAACATCATCATACTTTTAACAATAGTACAAGATTCCACATCAACATAAAGACAAGAATATATCAAAGTGGAATATGCTTTCTCTCCTCTTACAAGATTCCTCATCAAGTTAGTGCACATGGAAAATCCTAAATTAGATAACCTTTTTTAATTTGAAGTTGTTTTAATTTAGGTGTTCAATTTTCATTCAACAACTTGTTATTACTGCAATTGGTAGT
Source organism: Gossypium raimondii (assembly GCF_025698545.1). Taxonomy (NCBI): domain Eukaryota; kingdom Viridiplantae; phylum Streptophyta; class Magnoliopsida; order Malvales; family Malvaceae; genus Gossypium; species Gossypium raimondii. The sequence goes on along the minus strand of NC_068574.1, from coordinate 28,627,421 downwards.
AACACTAAGAGTTGAATTCTTAAAACTTAGAGCAGTTTAATTTTCTTCATGTATTCTTTTCTATATAAATTTGATGCAGACATTACGATATTTCATGCATCATAAAATAAAACCAGGAGAGAAGCAAAACCCAAGTCATTTTAGATGTTATTGACAGCATCATCATACTCTCAATGGTAGTACAGCCTAACCTATTCTAAAATTTAGCGTAATATGCAATGGAATAAATTTCATATCTATTATTTCCTTATATGTTTTTGGAGCCCTTTTTCTTCATTTATTTGAATCTAATATCTTATTTTTTGCCTATATATATGAATTCCATCCAAGAAGAATTTCATTCAAACCATATGAAAGCCTAGTAAGACATTTCCTTTTAACTTTTTTGCTTGTTTGTTTTGTCTTTTGATCTTTTTTGTACTGGCAAGCTTAGGCATGAAAACTGAGGGCAAAAGAAAAATTAAGATTAAGATCATTGAAAATGAGGATAATAGGCTCATCTCATTTTCAAAATGATGTCTAGGAATTTATAAGAAAATTTCGGAGCTCTCCACTCTATGTGGTGGTGAGATTCTTTTTATTATTTTCTCACCAACTGGTAAGCCTTATTCATTAGGTCATCCTTCTTATGAATATGTCGCTAAAAATTTTTTCAACCCAAACTAACATCTTAATGAAACCATTCATGCTCCTATTGAGGCTTACCGAAAGGTAAGAATGAACTTGCTTGTCCAAGATTTCCCTGTGTTTCTTTTGATGTATCTAGTTAGTTGTGGACCTCATTGAAATATAGGACAAGCAAGGTGATTTCTACCTTATGGTAAGCCTCTATAGGAGCATAAGTGGTTTCATTAAAAGGTTGATTTGGGTTCAAAAATCATTTAGTGATAGATTCAACAGAAATATGACGAAATAAATCTGACATACCAGTTAGTGAGAAAATAATATAAAAATTCTCACCACCACATAAAGTGGAGAGCTTAGAGATTTTCTTATAAATTCCTATATATCATTTTGAAAATGAGATGATCCCATCATCCTTATTTTCAATGATCTTAATCTCAATTTTTCTTCTTCCCCCAGTTTTCTTGCCTCAGCTAGCCATTACAACAAAGATCAAAAGATAAGAAAGCAGCATAAAAGTTAAAAAGGAATGCTTTACTAGCCTTTCAGATGGTTTGGAATAAAGTTCTTCTTGGATGGAATTCATATATATATCCACAAAAGACTCGAGAAATTAAATGCAAATAATCAAGAAAAAATGCTCCAAAAACCTATAAGAAAATAATGGATATCAAAGTTTTTACATTGCAAATTATGTTAAATTTTAGAACAGGTTAGGCTGTACTACCATTAAGAGTATGATGATGTTGTCAATAGCATCTGAAATGACTCAGATTTTGCTTTTCTACTAGTTTTATTTTATGATGCATGAAATATCGCAATGTCTGCATCAAAGTTATATTAAAAAGAGTTGATGAGAAAAGCATATCATTCTAAGTTTTAAGAATTCAACTCTTAGTTTTACTACGAATTGCAATAATAACAAGTTCTTGAATCAAATTTGAGCACCTAAAATTAGACAACTTCACGTTGAGGAGTTTTAACTAGTTTCAAATATTTTATGTGAAAAAACTTGATGTGGAATCTTGTAAGAAGAGAGATAGCATATTAAACTGTGATATATTCTTCTCTTTATGTTTTATGAAAACTTTTTAACAGTATCCTAAAACTGAAGAGTGCATCAATAGTATATGCTAATTCACAAGCTTGAGCTCAAATGTTAGGAAAACAAGATGTAACGATTTTATTAATCACTATTTTATTGAAAGCAGATTGTTGATACAACATGATAATTGGAACCAAAATAGTCCTAGACCCTAAATAGTCTAGGTTCTAGAATGCTGCAACAAAGACCATGGACCATATATTGGTTGGCTAAATGAACAGGTTCATGTATGCCTTGAGGAATCCCAAGATTGACAAGCCTAACAGAATTAAAAAAATAAAACAACAAAATTAACATTTAACATCGTGGAATTTGAGGTACAAAACTACTGCTGATTGGGGCCATATTTTAGAGAGAAGGCAAAAACGACATCCTCTTGCATTGGAGCATGCATTGAGTAAATATTTTCAGTCTTCTTGGCCCTCGTGACAGAGAGCAAGTTAATATACTCTGTGAAACTTTCTTCTCATTCGTAAAGCTCCTTCGAGTTAAGCTAATCAATAGGAGTTTTCCACCAATAATAAGTTTCTCTTCTATGTGATTGTCAAGCCAAAGTGGTCTCCCTTTGTTTTGCTTTTGATGCATCTAGTTAGTCTTAGACCTCATTGAAATCATGGACAAGCAAGTTGATTCTTACCTTACGATAAGCCTTAACTGGAGCATGAGTAGTTTCATTAAAAGGTTGGTTTGGGTTCAAATGTTGTTTAAAGAAAGATTCAACAAAAGGATGACCAAATGAATAAGACTTATCAGTTCGTGAGAAAATAATAAAAAGAATCTTGCCACGACATAAAATGGATAGCTCAGATATTTTCTTATAAATTCTTGTACATCATTTAAAAAATGAGATGAGCATATCATCCTCAGTTTCAATGTTCTTAATCTCAATTTTTCTTTTTCCCCTAATTTTCTTGCTTGAGCTTGCCATTGCAAAAAATGATCAAAAGACAAAAGAAACCAACAAAAAGGTTAAAAAGGAATGCTTTATAAGCCTTTCAAATGGTTTGGAATGAAGTTCTTCTTGGATAGAATTCATATATATAGGAAAAGAAAACTTAAGAAATTAAATGTCGAAACTAATTAAATTAGGTGATCAATTTTGACGTTCAACAATTGATTATCGTGTTAGTAAATGATCTAGTCTTGAATTAGGTATGTAAATATGTTTCTTGAATGCAATATAGATCTTGTGTTATTGGTCGAATATATATTATATCAAATATGCCATAGAATTAAAAAAAATCATGATATTATGGTGCAATTTAAGTGAGTTATATGTTGAAAAGTACCGAAAATTGATACTGCTATTCGGTAAAATTAAATGCTCACCCTGGAATAATGGATAGAATGTTCAAAAAAGGAAAGACTTCTAAAAGAAATCAATAAAAAAAGGCTCAAAAACCTAACAACTATAGAACGACAATTCTTTCTTCAGCTACAACACTTTTTTGCCATCCCACCTGATGAGAATTATCAAACAGATGGTTAGTAGAGCCACTTCCAGTCAAAAGAATGTTGCGCTGAAGAGACCTACTAGACAAGGATCGGGTTATAGCCTCCAACCAAAGAAATCCTGCTTTTTGGGAATTCTTAAGCTGGCGTGTGCGCCGTTCCGTACCCTACCCGGAAACTTGGCCACTCTTATTGCTTTGTCTTGAGCTACAGGATTTATGGCCCCGCAAAGCCATAATCCCCTACTTCAATCTCTATCGAGATTCCGTGTAATCTGGGTCATGGGGACCACTGCCTTATCGTCATCTAAATATCCTATAATAGAATAGTAATGAGAAGAAGATATCGCACCTACATCTCCTATAATAGTTGTCACAAGAAGATCTTGTTAAACAACTTATAAGGCCAACTTCCGTAAGGTGTTTAAGTGGTTCTCATGTAGCCTTTGATTCACGTAAGTAGATTGATCTGCCACGGACGGTTAACCCCGTGAGCGTTCTCTTAAGCTCTGGACTACAAGTAAGAATGCCAGAGGTTTCAGACTTAACTCTTGATACTCCGCTCTGAGATCACACTAACAGTGATTTCGAGTACCACTTTACAACATTTCTAGAAACCTAGAAATGGAGAAGACCTATAGCCGAAAAAGACATCCTTTTTCTTTCTATAGCCCTTTGGGAAATTCATATATGTTATAGCACATAAATCAATGTATGCATGAGAAAACACCCTCCCCCCTAACAGCTACGAGGGTCAAAGCTCAGCTTTGATCCACCATCGGGATACGTTATAGAGCTTTTTTCTTGGTTTTTGAGGCTTCTAGCGAGCTAAACCCCGCCTACGGTTGCAAGCGTGAGGTTGTAAAGCTCCCTAGGTTGTTTAGAGAAAATGTCCGGTAGGCCTCCCCGAGGGAGGTATGGAGGGGTAACGTTCTTAGTGTAGTTATAGTGTTGTTACCCTTTTGTCTGCTAAAATCAGTCTTTCTCCTATATAGGAGACCGCCTTCCCAAACTCAACTTAATCAATGGCACCAATAGCTGAAATAGCATAGGTTTTCCCATTTCTCTTTAGGGGATTCCTCTCTATTCCTTGTGTGGGACGATCCCTTCTAGCCGCCCATAGCCCTGCCTCCAACCTTGAGCAATTCTTGTGTGACTTATGAATTCCATTTCCTCCACTTAACAGTAGACTTATGAATTCCATTTCCTCCACTTAACAGTAGAGTAACTTCCTTCCTCCGTTGCTTCAGAAAAGAGAAGAGCGCTAACGGCAAGAGCTAATTCAGCTAAATCAATGGCACGTGGGAGCCTTCCTAAAAGAAAGAATTGACTAACCTTGCTGCTTAGGACTTTTCTTCTCTAAAGTCTAAAGAGATTTCCATTGAGTACTCCCTCGCTAAGGAATGGTCACTTATTGGTGCTGAGTAGGGTTACTGCAAAGTTTTCGTGTGATCGACTCCCGGGTTTCCTCTTGAAGCGACGCAGCTTCCAAGTACCATTTGTCTCCAAGCTTATCTCCCACTTCCCATTGTGCGTTTGATTCCATCTCTCAATCGATGGACGATTTCTAAATGCTTTGGACCGGTGAGCGCTATGGACTAACTTCCTTACAGGCGGAGTTAGCAAAGGTACAGACAGTCCGATTAGCCAGTGAGCAGAAGCGCTAATCACAAAAATAGCTGGTCAGTTATGCTCTTCAGTGATGTCCCTCTCATCTGTGCTTGCCGCCTTTGAAAAGTACCGAAAATTGATACTGCTATTCGGTAAAATTAAATGCTCACCCTGGAATAACGAATAGAATGTCCAAAAAAGGAAAGACTTCTAAAAGAAATCAATAAAAAAAAGGCTCAAAAAACCTTTAAGGAAATAATGGATTTCAATTTTTTTGCATTGCAAATTATGGTAAACTTTTGAACAAGATAGGTTGTACTACCATTGAGAGTATGATTGTAACATCCAAAAAATTGGGGGTTAGTAGAATTGGATTTGTGAATTGAGAGAGAGTGGTCAGCCTTAATTTTTGAGATTATCTATGCATTTTTAGGAAATAAATGAGGTAATGGTTTCTTGGTTAAGTTTTAGTGAAATGTTCCTTGAAACCCAAGTTCAAATCCCTTCTCTTTTACCATTTTTATTATTTTGTAAATTTTACCTTAAACCCTAGTATGTGACATTCCTTGTTTTTAAAATAAATATTGCAAAAATATTTCAAGAATGATGAAAAACTTAATAGTTAAAAGAAATATTAGAAAGTATGTAAATTGCATGAGTTCTCCTTTTTTTAATGTGTGTGCCATCCATACCCTTGAACCCTAAGTATAAATACAAAATTTTATTGTATTTTTTAGCCTTTAATTCAATTTTTCCCTACCCTAGTAATTCACCCTCTCCCTTTACTCTTTTCTCTTCAATTTTCTTTCTTTCTCCCATTGCTGTCGTCGCCTACACTACCCATTTTACCATCTCTTTCTTCTTTTTGCATCAAGATTGTGCACCATCTCCTTTACTCTATTACTACTATTTATCCTTGTAATATCCCATTTTTCAGTGGTGTCAGAAACAGTGGTTTTGTGGCTACAAATTTGACAAGTGAGCCCGTAAATATTATTATTTAATATTTCTGAGTCAATTATTGTATTAAAATAAATTTTGAATAGAAAAATTATTTTATTTGAATGAATAATTAAGTTCAAGTGGTAAGACCTTAAACTCAAGTGGTTTTAGAAAATCAATAATTAAGGTTGTATTAAAGTTTCGTTAAGAAATTTTGATGTTTAAGTTATTAATTAATTGGAAAGTATTAAATTGTAAAGATGTAAAGTTTAATGGCTATAGCATTATTTGTACCTAATGGATATAAAAGCATGAAATAAAGTCCTAAAGTAGTAATACAACCAATTTAAAGATGTAAGATTTTGAATTTTGTCATTGATGAATCTTTGTGATTTTAGAAGTTAAATGATAAATTTGAGGTATTGGTTGTTATTTTCAAGTATTTTGTTAAGTGGTTTTGATGAATTTAATGATTAGGGATTAAATTATTGAAATAGTAAAATACAAGGACTTAGTGTGAAATTGTTACAAATGTGGGCTGTAATGGAGGCTATTAATATTCGACTAGTATGAATTTTCAATAAAATTGGTTTATTTGGATGATTAGGACAAAGGGACTATATTGAATAAAAATGAAAAGTTAAGGGTAATTTTGTAAAAATATCAAAATGAATAAATTGCATAAAATGAATTGGTTTTACTATCCAAATTAATGAATTGAATGAAATTATTATTTTAGATAAAAAACAAGATGAAAATCGTGGAGAAGAGAAAATTACTATATAGCCCTTGTAATTAGTCATTTATGCAATTTGGCTAGTAAATTCATAGTGATTTGTTATTTAATGTAATTCACTTGTGATTATTATTGTTCTCTAATTAATTGATTTATATATATGTGATATTACTTCGGTTATTTATATAACGATGAGTGATGCAAATACTTATGTATATATGAAATTGAGAAGAGATTAATAGTAGTGTTTTTTTTTTAGATTGTATTAAAGTTATATGCAAATGAGATGAATTTAAGTATGTATACGGAAATGAAGAAGTGCCCCTGTTTGTACTTCGGTACCCTTGAATGCACATTTGTGCTCCTGTTTGTACTCCAGTACCCTTGAATGCAAATATGTGCCCCTGAATGCACATTTGTGCACCTGATTGCACTTCAGTGCCCCTGATCACACATTCCTGCTCCTGATTCCACTTCGGTGCCTCTGTTATGCATATATTATGCCCCTGGTGTGGTGTAGTTACCCAAGTATTCGAGTCAAGTTATTAGTTCATTAGACTAAAGGTCAATGGAATTTACAAAATTATTTATGTGCTTAAAGGCTAATGTATAGACGAGATAGTAGTAAATGTTAAATTTTCAATGATCTACTTGATCATACGTGAGTATAATTATGTTTATGATTTTACGGTTAAATTTAGATATTTATATATGTATATGAATGAGTTTGGATTAAATTAATATAGTAAAGGAAGCATATGATGAAGCACTTTTCAGTACTAATTAGTGGATAGACTTAACCGTATCGAATCTGCTAATAATACACCGTCTATGTGTGGAGGAAACAAACCACTCTTCTACTACATCAACAGTCCTACCGAGGGTGTGAATTATATCGAAATTAGGGGTGGAAACCCTTATTCAAATACCTATAATCCCGGCTGGAGAGATCACTCGAATCTGAGATAAAGATGAAACCAAAGAAGAGGTAATAGATCAAATCAAGCTAAAAACACTAACGATCATCCTCCTTATTTGTAGAAACCTCAGGATAGGGTCAACCCAAGTGACATTACTATATGTGGTCAACATTTGAATACAATTGAGGGAGAGATGCAGTCAATGAGAACATATGTAAAGCAGGTGCAATCAGAGTGCACCAATTCAACAAGAAAATTGACTAAACTTGGAGATCAAATGAACCAATTGATTAGCATGTTGGGTGACATCCAAAGACAAATTGGCACAGGTACTCCCAGCAATACAAAAAATAATCCTCGTAGGGTAGGAAAGGAGCACGTGAAACCAATAGTGCTTCGATTGGACAAAGTCATGAGTAGCCCAAAAAACCCTACTCCGAAAGTAAATATGGAGAATCTTGATCTTCAAAAGAAACCCCTAGAAGTCGAAGAGGAACCAGAGTCAAAGGAGGAAATTGCACCGGTAGCTGAGTCAGAAAAAGAAATAACTAAAGATACTGCCGTTGAAAAAATCCCATTCCCTTCAAGATTAGAAAAAAAAGCGAGATGATTAAGAATTTGTAAGTTTTCTAAACTTTTTAAAAACATTAAACGTTAACCTACCTCTAATCAATTTAATTGAAAAAGTTCCTAAGTACACCAAGTTTTTAAAAGAAACTATGTCTAGGTGCAGGAAAATTAAGGTAGGTGAACAAGTTAGTATAAGAGCTTCCTGTAGTGCTATTATCTCAAGATAGGTTCCCAAAAAATTGAAAGACCTGAGAAGTTTTACTATTCCTATGGAGATAGGGAGCATTCATTTTAATAGAGCTCTATGTGACTTAAAATCTAGTATTAATTTACTGACTATAACAATTTTTTAAAAATTCGAGTTAGGGACCTCAAAAATACGCATATAACATTACAGTTGGCAGACAGACCTTTAGTACATCCGAAAGGTGTACTGGAAGATGTGTTAGTTAAAATGCACAGCTTCATCATCCCAACAGATTTTGAGGTTCTAGATTTTGAAGAAGATCTTGACATATCGATCTTATTAGGTAGGCCTTTCCTAGCCACCTATAGGTCCACGATTGATTTAGAAAACAATGAATTAACCATGAAAATCAATGGTGAGACTAAAATATTTAAATGTGGTCATCGAACAAGCGAGGAAGGAAGGAGGGAGTTAGGAGAGCAGTGCAAGGAATTATTTGTTTCTAATACTCCCAAGTTAAGGGACATACTTCCTTTAATGCATATAGGTCGAAAAACCAGGTTTAAGGAAAGTGATAAGTGGCAAAAGGTGGAATGGCACGAGGGACGATGGACTAATACTGATAGAATTGAAAGATCATATATCTGTGAATTAATGATGTTGTTAGACGAACCCAATAATAAAACTTAATTTATTTGAATTGTTATTTAAGTTTTGTAAATTATTGTATATTTAGCTAAATTTTTAGTATATATTTTAATTTTTATTAACTTGATGTTTTATAAAAACCATAACGCTCTAGAAATTGGAATTTTGGGTGAAAACAGAGCCAGTGTTACAACATGGTAGTCTCGTGTCGCAACACTAAAGGTAGAACCGATGAGACTAGGAAAATCCCTTCGATGTCATGACACAAACTTTGTGTGTCGTGACATCAAACCCCAACGTTGCGATAATGGTAAACTACTAGGGATGTTGCGACACGGAAGCCTTGTGTCGCGTCATCGTTATAAGTTTTAGTAGGGTTGACCAGACCCATTCACACAACTCGATAGATTAAACCCTTATTTACCCGATTTTTAACCTTCCAAACACCTACTTTGTAAGCTAAATGCATATTACTCTTAGTTTAACACATCTCTTAGCCCCCTTAATTTCTTAAAGCCTCTCAAACCCCTTAAACCCTAAAACTCACTCTTCTTTTTTTCTTTTTGATTTGCTAGGAAAATTTTCTTCTTTCATTCTTACTTGGTGTAAGAAAGCACGAAAACATCTCAAGGAATGACGTACAAACAAAATGTAACAAAGAATCTAATGATCTATACAAGGTTAAGGGTTCCTAACTCAACTTTTACTGTTCTATAGAATTAAGTTGCTTGATAGTTCATTAGTTAGTAGAACTAAATATCATGCATTCTAGAAAAGTTAGACGAACTAATGAACCAAAATCATCGACGGTTCCAAACCACTTTAATTTTCTAAACCCGAATATTGAAAAATACTTTTTTGAACTTCATGGACAAACCTTTATCCAAGAGAGGGTATTTGATCCATCCATGATTCTTTGTAGTTCTACTTTATGCTATTTTGCAGAGAAAACAAATATGCATCGGGAAATGGATTTATCAGAATATGAAGAGGTGTGTCAATGGCAAAAAAGTAGGAGTGTTCTTTCCCCACTTAGTGGTAGCCTTATGCAAAAGAGTAGGCATTCCTATGCCATCCATTGAGTAGTTGCTAAAACCATTTTGGAGCATTATTGGTGATACTTTGCTCCTATAGTACGTAGAACTACAAGCCAAACAAATCAAAGAATAGAACAAATGATAGTAAGAAGTGACGACTACACCAGCATCGTCACAAGGGTTGACTTGAGCTCAACAGGAAGTTAGTGAGAGTAGTCAATCTAAACTGGAATAGATGATGTAGTGGATGAAGGAGTTCGGACCAATATTTCAAGAATCTGCAAGACAGAGCAATACAAGGGTCCCTAACTACACGCCAGGTGTGAGTCTAAACATTAAGAACACCCAATTAAACAAACATATAGTAGCCATTACTATTAATGCAACACATAATGCAATATTCAACTTTATTAGTAAAAAATGTCATGATAATAACACATTGCATAAAGAATCCTACCCAACCACCCACTGAACACCACGAGTTCCCCAAAACCCATCTACAAAACTCCAAACATTGCAAACTAAGCTCGATGTGGTTAAACCACCATTATACATAATACATTTATACTGCGATTTAAAATGTTATAGAATCGACATTCTCCTCATTACTCTCGGTGCAGTGCACTGACAACATATATGCAGACCTAATCTGCCACCAATACTCCATAGTACTCCTCCGTTATCCATAATATCCAACCCTATGCACATGCGTTATGTCATAAAATATACAACCAGGAACATGTTTCCATTACATTTACATTTAAGTAGCATGCTTTACACGCCCTCATTATATCATTCAATTTCATTAAGTAGTAACACTCATCAAGCATTTGATTTCACCATCAATATGATGACTTTCTAACTTGGCTCAATTTCATAAGTAATCTTTCCAAAACATGTATAATAGCCTTTCATTCAGTACTTTTCATAGCATTTCACCCAACCATACATTTCATGCATTCAGTCATCATTTTCATATTAATACATTCTAAGAATACAACCAACATTCATTTCATAATCAAATCATCCATGTAATTTCATACCAATACCACTCATAAAAATTATCAATCAACCATGCCAAATCTCCAAACATGCCATTTAATTAGGCTCGAAATGTACATGATTTGACTACCTTAAAATCACTTAATTATAAATTTAATGAAGCCTGAACAGCAAGCTTAAATATCAATTTATCCACTAAAAATATAATTTAAACAATCAAGTTTACATGTTAGAACCCACACCTTAATTTCGCACAACCGTAGCACTACTTGTGAAACCCGCGATTCCTCATTTAGACTTAAGTTAAACCTAAAATTAAATAAAATATTGATCATGTTAAGATGCTATTAAATTAGCCTTTAAACACCCTCTAAAATTTCGATCAAATTAGGGTTACCATATCTCAATTATAAAATCTAAATCAGTTAGTTCGCTTGCACAGTTTCTGTGAGAAATGAGGGTGCGAAGTTTGAACATCTCACTACTGGTCTGGAGTGTTTAAGTCAGCGCCTAACAAGTAAAATACTAAAAAATTAGTAGCTAACCATCCATATATAACCTTAATTCAATTAACTAACACATTCCCTAACAACCAAGCGAACACTATGCATTAACCCACAAACAATCGCTCTTACGCTTCTCGATTCATCATATCTGAGTTGCTAAACGATTAAGATTGAATTTTCCAAATTCATACATGATTAAAGGCTAATTAGGAAGTGGCTTAATAGATCTAAACGTTGTTGCAAATAAGTGGTAAAAATAATAAAAATCGGCAGCCCGCAATGGTAGATCTAGGAGTTGCACACAACCAAAATTGACTACGAAGGGGATTGTTTTGAAAAACACCAAAAAGATTTGTTTAGGACTACTTAAGAATTAATTTTAGACTTGAAAAAGAGTAAAAATCAATGATGGAATAGCAGTGTATTTTACTAAATAAATCTCACACTACCAATCCATAAAAATCAAATCCCCTGGCTCCTAAGTAGCCTTTTCAATACCATGATTTCTCCAAAGAACTTTGACCAAAGGGATCTACTTCCTTCTCATAACTTTAACCTCACGAACTAAAATTTGAACAACCTTTTCCTGAAATGTTTGATCTGATCTAACCACGGCGTCGTCAACTAGGAGAACATGAGAAGGATCAAATTGATACCGTCTTAACATCGAGACATGGAAAACATCGTGATTGAGATCCAACTCAGGAGGCTATTCAAGCTAATATGCCACTAGACATACCCTCTTAAGCACTCGATAAGGTCCAATGAACCTAGGGCTCAACTTGTCCTTCCGAATGAATCTCAAAACTTTCTTCCACAAAGAAACCTTAAGAAAAACCCAATCTCATGTTGAGACTGCCGCTACGCCCCATGACACAGCGAAAAAAAATTCGACGATCCATAGCCATGGATCCATGTATACGAAATGAAATGATTTAAGATAAGGTTGAAGATATACTTTCTTAACAAAAACAATGAGAGGATGTTGTTGATTTGCTGTCGATTCCAAGCCACAACAAAAAAATTTTAGGCTCTATGTAGTCCACTCGATATTAAAACGAACTATAAAACTCTCTTGGAACTATTCTTGAGAAAAATCTCCCAAAACGGCTGCTAAGCCCTTTCTGTTAATTTTTCTTTTAAAACACACTTACCCTAATTCAGGATTTTAGTATGCATATATTGAAAACATTATCAAATCTTATAGAGAGCATATGGAAAGTATTAAACATATTATATTCTTTCTGGAAAGAATTATAACATAATGAAACTATTAAAAATGTTATATTCTTTCCAAAACAAATTACAACTACCATGTTTCAATGTTTGACCGAAATCATAATAGTAATTTATTATAATAATTTTAGTAAACTATATTATGTTAAAATTTTATATGAATCATTTTCATACATTAATTTTAACTATGTTCTCTATTTGTGTACAACAAGCTTGTATATTTAATTAGTTTGATATTTAATTGTCAAATTAAATTAATTCAATATTAATTTAATTCATGTGACACCAAACACAATACAAAATGTGTTTTGATTTTTTTTGTTTTAACCATAGGTTGTAACCCTATAGGTTCTGGTAATGTTCATAGTAATACTAGAACATTTCTAATAATACAAGCAATGAGTGACATCTAGCATTGCATCATTGCTACCTAAGTTACAAGAAGTCATAATTTGACATAGCCTTTCCGTGATAATCTTTTCATGTATTATAACCTTTTATCCTTAACATCTAGAATGGACACAAATCATGGAATAGTCAAACTTGTATAGTTCAATATCATATTTCGTAATTTTCTAAGTAGACTACAATAAACAAATAAGTGTGATATCTCATATCAACTTATCCGAGCATGGCCATGCATTTTTAGTCTCACTCCATCAAGAGACCTAAGATATTGCTCCCATTATGTAGGAGGGATAAATCTTATCTTGATCAACCATATCCCACTACATAGATTGTGGTATATCCAACATTAGTCTTTATCGTACAACCTATTACGGTAGACGTTTGAATATATCAAAATACATGACTCACGATGTTGGGACAATGATGATCTCAAGTCTTATAATCGTTACATAGTTATCACTATGAGTAATATTGTGACTATTACATAATAATCCAAGAAACATACTCATAGCAGGTTAGTCCAATATGTTGTTCTCTAACACATACTAATGTATTGATTTTGACATCCCTATGTCAATGATAACTTTTTTTCATCAATCAACTACACATTAGTCTCAATGCATTATTGTTGTACAAGCCCACAATAATACTTGACTAAGGATCTTTTAAGAATAATCATATTTTCTTAAGACTTTACTACAATTCAGTTTACTTATATACATAGAAAAAAAAACTAAAATAATATTTACAATGCCTTATATTAACAAACAAGGTAAAACAAGTATGTAATTACAATCATCTCATGATTGGTCTTTGGGCATACTATAACATCTCTTACATTAAACTCAATTGCACTTTAAGTCAGCATATGACTTTTATTTGTCCAAAGTCACCTTTAATATGCCCTAAATTAATCAAATTTTATCCTTAGTCTCCAAAGCCAATTCCAGACCGAATAACTTTTTCTCACTCAACTCAGTCTAACATAAAGGCAAACGAAACTTATGACCATAAAGAGCCTCATAAGGTGTCATTGGATACTAGACTGGAAGTTGTTATTATAGGCGAACTCTACCATCGACAAATACTCCTCCCAACTAACTTGAAAATCAATCACATAACTTCTCAGCATACCCCCTAAAATTATAATGGCCCTCTCTGACGGACTATCGGACTGTAGATGAAAAATCGTACTAAAGTCTAACCGCGTACGCAAACCCTTGTGCAATTTCTTCCCGAATCAAGAAATAAAACAGGGATCCCGATTTGAAATAATTTACACTGGCACTCCGTCCAATTTTACTATCTTAAAAATATAAAGCTTAGCTACCTTCTGTACAGAGTAATCCTTTGAACCAAAAGAAAATAGGCAGTCTTAGTCAGTTTATGCACTATGACCAATAGATCATATTTCTTAGTAGGTGTTAAGGGCAACCCATTAACAATGTCCATAGTCACCCTTTCCCACTTCCACTACGGAATACAAATCGATTGTAGTAACCTAGATGGAAACTAATGCTCAGCCTTAACTTGTTGGCAAGTCAAACATTTCGACACGACCTCAGTTACCTCTTATTTAAGACCTGATCACCTATACACTTCCCTTAAGTTAGGATACATCTTATTACTACTAGGATGCATAGCATCAAGGCTGCTATGTGTTTGTTGTAGTACAGATTACCTTAAACCCTGATCATTCAATACACAAAATCTGCCTCTAAAACACAAAATACCATTAGAAATAATCCCAAAGTCCTCAAGCAACCCATCCTCAACCTTTTTAAACTAAAGTGTTAAACATTCATCCAGACTCTCTTTATCTTTGATTTCTTGAACCCAAATAGGCTTTAATTGCAACACAACCAAAATGCCCCCATCATTAAACAAACTCAAATAAGCAAACATAGCCCTCAAGTCAGACATTACCCTTCTACTCAAGGCATTAGCCACTACATTAGCTTTCCTAGGGTAATACTCAATCGTACAATCGTAGTCCTTTAACAATTCAATCCACCTGCGTTACCTCAAGTTAAGCTCATTTTTGGTAAGGAGATATTTGAGATTTTTTGTGATCTATGCAAATAATACACTTCTCACTTTATAAATGGTGTCTCTAGATTTTAACAGCAAAAATGGCAGTCGCCAACTACCTTACCTCCTTGCATTAAGACACATCCAAGTCGAACATGCGAAGCATCGCTATACATAACATAATCTTTACCAGATTCTGGTTGAATTAGAACGGGAGCTTCAGTCAACACAGATTTTAATTTCAAAATGGTGTCCTATTATTCTTTCTTCCCACTTATATGGAGTAGTCTTCCTTAATAACTTAGTCAATGGGGCTATTATTAAGGAAAACCTCTCAACAAACCTTCGGTAATACCCAACAAGACCTAGAAAAATCTAAATCTTTTAGATATTTTTTGGTTCTTTCCAATCTAGGATAGATTCAATCTTTTTAGGATCCACATGGATACCCTCAGCTGATACCACGTGACCCAAAAACATAGCCTTCTTCAATCAAAACTCATACTTATTGAGTTTATTGAAAAGATGTTTTTCACAAATTATCTATAGGACTACTCTCAAATGTTCATCGTGCTCAGATCCTATCTTTGAGTATACTAAGATGTTGTCAATGAACACAACGACGAATTGATCAAGGAAAGTTGAAAAATATGGTTTATAAGATCCAAAACTACAGCCAGTGCATTAGTCAATCCGAATGGCATGACTCGGAACTCGTAATGTCCATAACGAGTCCTAAAAGCTCACTTGGGTACATCAAATCCTGTCACCTTGAGTTGATAGTACCCGGATCTCAAACCAAATTTTGAAAAGACAGTTGCACCTTTGAATTGATCGAATAGGTCGTCAATCCTTGGTAGAGGATACTCATTCTTTACAGTTAGCTTACTCATTTGTCCATAATTAATACATAATCGGAGTTTCCCATCCTTTTTCTTTACGAACAATACCGGTGCACTCCATGGTGAAACACTAGGTCTAATGAATCCCTTATCCAATAGTTCTTGCAACTGTAGTTTCAACTCTTTGGGTGCCATTCAGTAAGGAACAATAGGCTCTGGTGTCATTCCTATAAGCAACTCAATACTGAATTCCACTTTCCAATATAGATGTAACTCTAGTAGTTCCTTGGGAAAGACATTTGAAAATTCCCTTATTGTTCGAATACTATCCATAGAAGGATCAACTGTACTGCATCTCGAACATAAAGAAGAAACACCTCACACCCTTCCCAAAACATTTTCTCCACTACCATAGCAGAGATCACATTAGACAAATAGTTCCGATGTTCCCCAACCATAACAACTTTTTTCCAGACCACTCACCAAAGTTACCCTCTTTAATGCACAATCTAGCCAAACTTGATGCTCAACCAAGCAATCCACTCCCAAAATCAAGTTAAATTCATTAAAAGGAAATTATGTTAAGTCGGCGAGAAAAAAAAACCTCCCCTTGAATCTCTAAAGGGCATTTCCTATATATTTTATTTACAAGCACATATTATCCTAGAGGGTTGATTATGGTAACAGTGTTATTAGTTTTCTCTACCCCAATTCCCAATTTTACAACTAGATCACATGCAATATAAGAGTGGGTATATCCTATATCTATTAATGCAAAATAAGGAATCCTAAAAATATGCCCAATCAATACGCTCTGGTAGCGTACCCTTAACCACTGATTGCCACCACCTGTTTTCCTCGTCCCTTAACAAGGATACAACACCCTTAAGTTTCTACTTAGGTGTATAGTCTAGATCATCAAATATGCGCTCAATGGTCTCCATCCAATATCCGACCACTGTAGGGGTAGTTCCAACAATACCACTGAACAACTCCATCCGATTTGAGTAGAGCGTCTTAGCAATTTGGACCCTAGCGACACTTTCTAAGGCCCTCAACAAAGCTTGTGTTACCACATCATCCCCAGGATGTTCATTATCATAGTTCTGATTATCCACACTCCCACCTTCAGTGTTGGGTTCACTAACAGTCTCATTTGGTTAATTATTCTATGCGTGCTCTTGAGATGTTGACGAATCAGTCGAAGCCACCGAAGGTTGCCCTCTATGGCTCCTCCAACCACGAGTTAGCATTCTGCGAGTATTCATTTTGATTTTTTATGGAATCTACAATTAAAAAGTGAGAATATCTTTAGTATTATATTCAATCTTTTCCTGCACTTTAACAAGGTTCTTTTGCTTAAAGGTTTATGCAATAGTTTCTAGTATTTTTCTAGAGCTTCAACATTAATTTTATGGCCCTGGCATCGGACCTCTAGACTTTTTCGTTTCCTTAATAAAAAAATATATTTTCAAAGTGTTGTAGTTTGTTTTTCCTAGAATTCCCTCCTTTTTCATGTATGCATGCATGTAGACTCATTTTTGAAAAGAATCAGAATTCATTCTAACATTTTAAACTTAGGCTCTGATACCACTAAATGTAACCTTCCAAAACCATCTTAGACTTTATGGTCAAATTGGGAAGATACATTAGTCACTTGTGTAAAAAACTATCCTACCGTTTTTTGAAAACCTTGATTTCTCTATTTTAAGACAAATCACAGTTTACACTTGTAATTTTGGGAAAACATTGATTAATCATGTCAATTATTCTTATGTCATTTACTAGCAGCAATGTGGTTTTGGTAAACACTTTGCTCGTTGTGTCACTCAACAAAACCTTATTATCTTTTATTGCAGCGAAAAACTCAATTTATGACAGATTTATTATTAAGTCAAATATGATGCATTATCCACTTTCAAATTGCACTCGAAAAACTGATTAACATGACTAGTATTCATACATGTAAATCCTCTATAAAAGTAAAATCGGAACCACAGTCCAAAACCAAATAAATTTAAATAAAACTTATGCAAAATAATTATTTAGTTCAAAGTCTTTCGTATGTTCGCATGCCGAGTCCAATCCTAGTCTTGAGCACTACCTTAGATGTATGAAACTATGGGGTGAGCTAGTAGCTCAGTGTGAGTCTAAACAGTAAGAACACCCAATTAAGCATACAAATAGCAATCATTAATATTAATGCAACACATAATGCAACATTCAACTTTATCATTCAAAAATTTCATGATCATAACACAATGCATAAAGAATCTTACCCAACCATCTGCTACACACCGCGTGTTCCTAGAACCTGTCTGCCAATCTCCAAACATTGCTAGCTAAGCTAGATATGGTTAAACCACCATTATACATAATACAATTATACTAGGATTTAAAATGCGATATAATCACCATTCTCATTACTTCTGGTGCAGTGCACTCACAACATATATGCAGAATTAATTTACTACCATTACACCACGAAACTCCTCCGTCATCCACAATATTCCACCCATTGCACATGCGTTATGTTATACAAACACATTCAGTAGTAACACTCATCAAGCATTCGATTTCACCAACAATACAGTGACTTTCTAACATGCCCCAGCTTCATAATCATTTCAAAAGTAATCTTTCTAGTGCATGTATAATAGCCTTGCATTCATTACATTTCATAGAATTTCACCCAAGCATATATTTCATGAATTCAGTCATTATTTTCATATTAATACATGCTAAGAATACAACCAACATTCATTTTATAATCAAATCATCCATGTCATTTCATACCAATACCATTCATACAAATTATCAGTCAACCATGCCAATTTTGCAAACATGCCATTTAATTAAAGCTCAAAACATACCTGATTCGACAACCTTAAAATCACTTACTTAGCCATTTAACCAAGCTTTACCAACAAGCTTAAATATCAATTTAACCACTAAAAAATAATTTAAACACTCATGTTTACAAGTTAGAACCCAAACCTTAATTTCGCACAACCGTAGCACTACTATAGAAACCCATGATTCCTCATTTAGACTTAAATTGAACCTAAATTGAAATTAAATATTTATCGATTTGAGATGTTGTTAAATCAGCCTTAAACACCCTCTAAGGGTTTGATGAAATTGGTGTTACCATATCTCAATTATAAAATCTAAATCAGTTAGTTCGCTTACACTAATTCAATGAGAAACGAGGGTGTAAAGAGTAAATGTCTCTAACAACCAAGCCAAAACTACGCATTAACCAGCTAACAACCGTACTTACGCTTCCCGATTCATTAGATCTGAGTTGTCAAACGATTAAGATCGAATTTTCCAAAATCATGAATGATTAAAGAATTATTAGGAAGTGGTTTAATAGACCTAAACCTTGCTGGAAATAAGTGGTGAAAATAAAAAAAAATATGGTAGCCCCCAATGGTAGAACTAGGAGCGACACACCACCCAAATTAACTACGAAGGCTACTGTTTTAAAAAACACAAAAGAAATTTGTTTAGAAATAATGAAGAATTATTTTTAGACTTGGAAAGCATTAAAGATCAAGGCTAGAACATCAATGTATTTCACTAAATAAATCTCATACCGACGGTCCATAAAAATGAAAACTTTAGAGATAACAACCACTATTTCCGACAACAGTTTTTGGGATAGTTTTGGGTGGTTCAAAAGGGATGTTTGACGGCTAGAAATCATTTGTTTAAAAATAGTTTTGATTTTTAAGACAAAACGATAAGAAAATGATGTAGAATAATGAGAGAATTAGGCACTTACTCTAACAAGGTAAAGGGGTGGCAATGGAGATCTTTAGGGTAGAAATGGAGGCCAATTTTTTAGTGGATCAAGAGATTATTTCAAGGATAGAAAAATATTGAACTAACAACAAAAAGGGAGGAAGAAAAAAAAATCTAAAACCAGCACTAATGAAGGAGGGAAGGACGACAAGGAAAAGGATCTTTGGGGCCGCATAATGGAGGGAAAAGGGGGAAGTTTTGAATAAGAATAAAGGAGAAACAGAAGAAAGGGTGGCTATGGTTGAAAATAAAAGACTAAAGGCTGATAATTAGGTGAAAAACTGATATTTATACCTACGTTAATAGGCATAGGTGGCACAAAAATGGGGGGAAGGAGAAAATTTAGCAAAACTAAGCTATTTTGCAAGAGAAGGGAATTAAACTCGAGACATTGATCTAATTACACTGTCTCCTCATTTTTCATTCAACCACTGGCCTATTTACTCATCTTTAATATAATTCTACATTATTTTAAGAAAAAAATCGGATGTTACAAGGAGTTTTTTGATTGTGTTACTACTATTAATAATACATATGTATTGTGTTTGATGTGTGAGAAGTGAAAAATCAAGGATGAGCCTCATCGAGCAAAGACAGAGGTAAGGAAAAGCTTACCTAGGTTCAGTAACAAGTAGTAAAATAGCAGTGGTGATTGGTCATGAGTGACACAATTAAGCCCCATTTCACGTGATAAGGGGAGCTTAGGTAGTCTAAACACATATCCTAAGTTCCTAGAGCAAATGTTTCTGTCTATGCGAGTTATGATAACATGCGAACTATATTATGCAAGCTCTGGTATGATTATGCAAGCTCCACAAAATTTAGAAATATATCAAAAAGAGGGAGTTGACCTAATGGTTAGTCATTAAATGTGAAAGCTTGAAGGTTAGTTGGAGGTCCCAAATTCAAGTATCAACTTTTACAAAATAAATTATTTTTTGCAAATTCTCTTATTTTTTTATGTGTTAGCATCTAAGCTTAGTAAACCTACGTATAAATACAAATTTTTATAAAAATAATCAGTCTTTTAACCCATTTTATTCTACCTTAGCCATCCCTAACCCCCTCTCCCTCTCTTCATCTCTAGTTTTTTTTCTTTTCCTTTTTTCCGCCATTGTTTTTGTTGCCTACACCTTCCATTTTACCATATTTTTCTTCTTCTTCATGCATCAAGATTGTGGACCATCTCCTTTTCTATATTTTTGAAAATTTACCTCAATTAAATTAGCCCTAAATCTAAAATTTTGAACTCTAGGATTGATCCCAAAAATCGCCTAGAAAGTGTCATTGCCGTTTCTCTCAACTAGCTTGTGTAACGTCTCTTCTCTTTTCAATTTCTTAATTAATCTTGTCCATTAAAAACCTAAATTTCTAGATCTAGAATTTTGGGGATTTTAAATGTTTTTAACTTTATTTTTCTATATTTTAATGAGGTTGCAAATCATTTTTAAATTCAGCCCTAATTTCGGCCATCATGGGCGGTGGTGTGTGCGCATATGTGTAGCGTAGGGGGTGTTTATTGAATCTTACCCAAGTAATTTCAGCCTTATTTTGAGTTCTTGAACCCTCTCAATCATCTATTAAACGCATGTCAATTAGGGGAAAAATGTTCTTGATCATTTGGGCATTCAAAACTCACAAATCGAGAAGCATAAGTACGATTAAGTGTAAAATTAATTGTTGTTTCGACATAGTTGTAGGGTAAATGTTTTGGATTGATTAAATGAAAGAATTGAATAATTATTAGCTATTGATTTTCCAGTATATTATAGAATAAGGCTCTGACCCAAATGCCTCGAGTTAACCGTAAAGTTGAAAAACGATCATACGTACGGTTTGCATTGATAAAAGGTAAGGAATCGAACTAGTTGAAACCGTAAAATAATTATTAATTCGACAATTAGTTTGAACACATAAGTTGGTAATTGGTAGTTGGTTAAGTGTTGTATTGATTTAATTTATATTGAATTTTGGTTTAGGATTGTAAAAAAGGTTTATTAAGGAAAATTGGAAGATTCACTAGGGTGCTGCGAGAAAGCGAAAAATAAGGTGTGGGTCCTAAACTTGTAAATTTTTTTTGATAATGATAAATGTTATGTTATATTTGATAATTAACTTGCTGATTGGTTGGACATAGTAGCCAAAATATTAGTTTTACGAGTGGCCGAACCAGGTATGTTTTGAGACTTAAAAGATTGATGTGTTGGTGATATTGCTAGTTTGACCGTATGAATGTGTAATTGAGATTGTTATGCATAGTTATATTATGCGACATGAGAATGTTTGATTGAATGGTATGAAATGTTGAGATATTAGTTTTATGCATGATTTAAATGCATGAAATATTTACTATGATATATACATGTGAGTTTGCTATTAGTGTACAATGAAATTCGTAAAGTATGTGAATTGAAAGATATTGATAGATACCATCTGAATGGTAAATTGAAAATTGGAACACTGCTACCTTTCTCTAAAAGTAGGTGATTGTTGAGGACATGTTGAGCATGTCGAATAAATGTGAAAAGTATTGAAATGTGATTATGTATGAATTTGTATGACATATTGCATGTGCATTGGGATAAGATTTTGTGGTTGACAGAGGAGTTTCGTGGAATACCGGTGGCATATTAAGTCCATATATATTTTTAGTCAGTGCACTGCATTTGGAGTATCGAGGGGATTGGCGATTATATCGCATTATTCATTTGGCAGTTTCACTGCATTATTGATTATTGGTGGTTTTACCACTTCGAGCATTGCTCACATATGTTGGAGTTTGGCAGACGGGTTCTGGGAACACGTGGTGTGTAGTGGATGGTATGGGTAGGATCTCACATGTGCATTTGAAAATTATTACTGTTAATGTTTGATTTTGCTATTGGTACCTATATGAAATTGTCTGTATGAATGCTTAATACTCGTTTAGACTCACACTAAGCTTGTTAGGCTCACCCCATTATCTCAACTTCTCAAGTAATGGTCGAACTTAGGATCGGAATTGGCATGCGGACGTATGGTGGACTTTGGACTTTACTTCGTCATATTATTTTACCTTACTTATATTTTTAGGTTATATTATTATTATTTTGTTTTGGATTGTAAAGTTTCATTAAACTGTGGTTTGGGACTGTTTGAGATTTTAGGGTTTTTCATGCATTCATGACACACCTATTTGGTATATAGACATGGTTTTTATAAATATGTTAAAATGGACTATGCATGATATATGACTAAATTAATAATTTGACTACTAATGGTACATTTCTGCTGCTAATAAAAGAACAAAATGATTTTTTAAAGGCAACATCGTCAGTAAGGTGCCACACAAACTCACCTAATTTGCTAATTTGACCTAAGCATGGTTGGACTAAGTAAATGGACGTTTCCTAAATCTAACAATAGAAACCATGGTTTTATAAAAAGAAGTACTTGAAGATTTTAACTATCATTAGGGTAAATTTGACACTAAGGTGTCCAATGTGGCCTTCCCAATTCGACCATAATGTATAGGCTAGGTTTGGGATGCTACATTTAATGGTATCAGAGCCTTGGTTCCAAACCTCAATCTGAGATTTTAAATTTACTTAAGTTAGTCCGCATGCATGCGTACATGAAAAGGGAAAATTTTGGGGAAAAAAACCACATTGGATTCAGAAAATGTCTTATACAGAAATGACGAAGCCCGAAGGTTCGATGCCAAGTCCATAGAAACATTAGTGAAAATATATTAAAACTATAGAGACTAATGCATAAAACTTTTATAAAAGAATTATAAAATGTGAGTGCCTAAAAGACTAAAACAAGGTACTAAAAGCTCTTACTTGTAAAATTGTAAATCCATAAAACACCAAAATTAATGCATGCGGAATGATAACTTGTGGTAGGAGGGGTCATAGGGGGTGGCCTTTAAGGGCTCCGGTTGAGTTAGCTACATCGTAACGGTCGGAATTGGGTAATGAATAGAATGAGGTTAAGAGTGAACCCACTACTGAGGGTGGGAGTATGGAAAATGGGAAAATGAATGATGACCATGTTGAGAATGATCCAGTAACTCAGGCTTTATTGAGGGCTTTGAATAGGGTTGTTGGGGCTCCAATAGGAGGTGTTAGTCAAAGGACGATTGCTGAAAGGCTCTGCTCTAGTGCGACAGAATTGTTTAGGGGTATTGCTGGAACTAGTCCTACTGTGGCTGAGTATTGGATGGAAACTACTGAATGAATTTTGGAGGATTTGGAATGCACTCCTCAGCAAAAACTTAAGGATTTCGTGTCTCTATTAAGGGATGATGCATATCGGTGGTGGCAATCAGTGGTTAGAGGAATGCTGCCAGAGCGTATTTGATGGAATTTATTGAACTTAAACTGGGAGACAAGATAGTTTCTAAGTGTGAGGCGGAATTTCTAAGATTGGGTCGCTATGCACCTAGTTTGGTGGCGTCTGAGCAGAAAAAGAGTTTCCATTTTTAGGAAGGTCTAAGGTATGACCTCAAGGTTTAGGTAGCTCCACACCAAGAGCATGTGTTTGAGGCTTTGGTCGAGAAGACCAAAATTATTAAGGAGATTAAACGCGTGGAGAGTGAGAGGAGCGGGAAAAAGAAGGATAAACCCAAAAGAGAAATGGGCCTTACTGGCCCAAATTCGCAACCTATTAAGCGAGCCAAAGAGGCTAGGCCACGGCAGAAAAGGGAAGCAGTAGACCCTCAAGAACGACAGATTCAGGTTTACTAGTATTGTTAGAAGCGTCATTTGGGCTAGTGTTGGAGGAGGATGGGTGCTTGTTTGGTATGTGGTTCAATGAAGCACAAGATTTAGGATTGTCCTCGTCATCAGGTGCAAGTTCCAGCTCAGAATCAAGGCCCAGCTGGAGGTTAAAATTAGAGAGTTAATTAAGGTGGTTAGAGGGGCCGTAATCAGAACTGAAATAGGAATGGCAATAAGGGTCAGAGAGCACCAGCACAAGGTGCTAACCGAGTTGAGGCGAGACAACCTAGCATGGTTTATGCGGCTAGGCGCCAAGAGGATAAAGATGTGTCTGATGTCATAGCAGGTACCTTCATTATTTACTCGATGCCCTATTTTACTTTGGTTTACATAGGATCTACCTATTCATATGTTTCTTGTAATGTGGCTGTAAAATTGGGGATTAGGGTAGAGGAAACCAAAAACACTATAATTGTAGTTAGTCCTTTAGGATCCTCCACACTTATGAGTAAAGTTTATAAAATATGTCTTTTAGAGGTTCAAGGAGAGGTATTCCTTGCCGATTTGATGAAACTTCCTTTCAATGAATTCAATTTGATTTTGGGGTTGGACTGGTTGGTTGAGCATCAAGTTCGATTAGATTGTGCATTGAAGAGGGTGACTTTGGTGACTGAGTCTCGGAAAGAAGTTATTATGGTAGGGTAATGTTCGAATTATCTGTCCAATATAATCTCTGCTTTAGCAGCAGAAAAGATGGTTCGAAAAGGGTGCAAAGCATTTTTGGCTCATGTTTGAGATTCAAGCTTCGTTAACCTTGTAGTTGAAGGTATTCACACAGAGAGGGAATTTCCTGATGTATTTCCCGATGAATTGCCAGGGTTACCTCCGGAGAGGGAAGTGGAATTCGAAATTGAGTTGTTACCGGGAATGACACCGGTGCCCATCGTTCCCTACCACATGGCACCGAAAGAGCTTAAGGAGTTGAAGGTGCAGTTGCAATAACTGTTGGATAAGGGTTTTATTAGGCCCAGTGTTTTGCCATGGGGTGCACCGATTTTATTTGTGAAGAAGAAAGATGGAACCTTACGGTTGTGCATTAATTATAGGAAACTGAATAAATTAACTAGCAAGAATAAGTGCCCTTCTACCAAGGATTGATGACCTATTCAATCAATTCAGAGGTGCAACTATCTCTTCCAAAATTTACTTAAGATTTGGGTATTATCAACTCAAAGTGAAAGAATCCGATATTGTGTTTTTATTTACCAAATTGTTAATATAATTTTACAAATTAAGTGACTTAGCACAAATACAATCCTTGTGGAGACTATAACTTGATACTTACTTATTACTTAATAACGACTGTGTACACTTGCATAAACCTACGCGTTACAGGAGGCAGTACTTGTGCGAGAGAAATAAGTGTGAATAACCCCTTAAATTATTTGTGACTTTTATAATGCTCCATACTATGAAAAATATTTTATTGATGAAACTAACTTAGAGTATTTTTGAGACATAGATATGGATAACATTATAAACTTTTTAATAAAGGGAATGGGCGAATGGAAATATCACCCAGGTACTAATAATCCAACCTCCTTTCATCAAGCTATAATGTTTCCTGAAGCTAAAATGTGGATTGAATTTATATGCTTACAAATTGTTCCTGCTTTAAATGTGTCTAGTGTCAATACTTTTCGAGTGGTTTTGCTTTATGTTATCTTGCAGAAAAAATAGATATGCATCGGGAAATGGATCTACCAAAATATGAATAGATGTGACAGTGGCTAGAATGTGGGAGTTTTCTTCCCCCACTTGGTGACGGCTTTATGCAAAAAATAAGGCGTTCCAATGGCATCCACAGAACAATCAATGAACCCTTCCTGAAGCATTATCAGTGGTACTCTATTTACAGAATACATTGAAATTTGGGCACAACAGATAAAAGAGTGGAACAAATGCCAACAAGAAGCGATAACCACCATGGTTTCGTCTCAAAGGAAAGCAAAATCAACCGCTCAAGAAGAAGTTGGAGAGAGCAATCATCCAAAGCTGGATTGGATGATACATTGATGCAAGAATTGGGCCCAATTTTTCAAGTGTTTACATGATAGAAAAATATTAGGGTGCCTAATTATATGCCGGATATGTTTGGGTCAACACATCTTGAGCAAGAGGAAGAAGCGCGTAAAAGTGAAGTGAAAGGAGATGATGAGATAAATTCTTGGATGATTTTAATTTATTTTTTTGGAGTAGGATTAATAGTAGATTATGAGTTGTTTTGTGTCTTGTTCTAATTTTCTACGTGGGAACCCCATACGGAGGAGGCACAAGAATTAGAGTTTTCAACGAGCAATGGATGAAGCACCCATCAATAGCCTACAAAACAATCATGGTCAATCAGATAACTTCTTTCCTTATCTTTTTAGGGGCTACACCTTGAGGACAATGTGTTATCTAAAGTATGGGGTGACATAGAAAATTCAAAGAAAGAAATCAAAACGAGAAGAAAAAGTACTTGAAAAGTAAAAGCATTTGTGAGTGAGATGTTTTGAAAAGGAAAATATTGTGACAGAGGCGTAAAAGTAGAAAAGCTAATTCATTAGTGCACAAAAACTCGTGAGCTAACCATGATTGTTATATTAGATGGTGACTTCCTATATGGAGAACTAAGGAAGGTGAGAGAAAGAGACATAAGGCGGGTAGCGAGAAAGGGTTACTAAGGGGGAGAATAGGGGACAATATGATGTGCCAAACTATTTTCGTGCTTCAAACTATTTGATGTTTACTATTTTTGAAATTGCAACATCCCAATAATTGAGGGTTAGTAGAATCGGGTTTGTGAATCGAGAGAGAGTGGTCATGCCCTAATTTTTGAGATTATTTGTGCATTTTAAGTAAATAATTGAGGTTTGGTTTGTAGGATAAGTGCTAGTGAAACGTTCCTTGAAACCCAACTTCAAATCCATTCTCTCGCACCATTTTTTTTATTTTCCAAATTTTGCAACAAACCCTAGTATTTGACATGCCTTATTTTAAAATAAATATTGCAAAATTATTTTACGAATGAGGAAATAACCTAATGGTTAAAGGAAAAATAAGGAAGCATGGAAATTAAAAGGTCTCAACTTCGAATCTTTTCCCTTGCAAAATAATTAAATTTTACAAAATCCCTTTTTTTATGTGTGTACCTTCCATACCCTTTTAGGGCAAGGTATAAATATTTGTAACACCCCTAACCTGTATTGTCGCCAAGATATGGTTACGGATTATTACCGTAATAATGTAATTTAAAACATTCAATCAGATACATTTCATGAATCATATCTAAACTCATTCAACCACATGTTATTTCGATCCCTCGAGGCTTTAGAAACTCATTAGAAATGATTCGGGACTAAATCAGAAACATTTAGAATTTTATAGAAAAAGATAGAAATTTTCACACTGTAGGGTCACACGAGCCATGTGGACATTCGAATTAGGGACACACAACTGTGTCCCAGCCCGTGCTTGTGCTCGTGTAACTCTCTGACTTAGGTCACACGGCAAAGCCACACGGTCGTGTGCCAGGCCGTGTACTAGGCCATGTAACTGCCTGACTTGTAGCCCTTTGAAACCTACAGGGGTCACACGGCTGTGTCGCATGGTCGTGTGGCACACACGGCTAAGACACATGCTCGTGTCTCAGGCTGTGTGGACAAGAATTAGGCCATTTTCAAGCCATTTCTTTCACCCAATCCATGCTTACACCTACAAGTCATTTACACATACAAGTAAGCGTCAAAACATACCTAAAACATGCATAATAAAGCTAGATCAATATGACATCTATCCATACAACCAATATGCCAAAAGGCACCTCAATCTTAAAACATCAAATCAACCAAAACATAAACACATTTGGCTTAAATCAACCACACACAACTACCTATATTCATGCCCAGCCATAGCACGGTTAACCACATGCCAAACACATCTAAACATACCAATTTGGTCACTCAAAACATATCATCACTTAACCATTTCAACATTAGCCATCAAAGCACCAAAATGCCAAAATCTCATCAACCATGTAACCACATATTTACATATCAAACATAACACTATATCATCAAACATAATTCACTTATACATGCCATCATAACCATGACTCAAAACATCAAAATCTACCGATATAGTTGTTGGATAGTGTTATAGGTCTCTGATGAGCTTCTAAACTGAACGAGCTTCTGATTATCTATAAAACATGGGAAATGAGAATATGTAAGCATATAATTCTTAGTAAGTTCGTATAACATAAAACACAACTTACCATTGCATTTCATAACATTAAATTTTAACATGGCATAATCCAACTTTTAGCTTGGCACAAGCCTAAGCACCAACACAAACATGTTAGCATACTTGAACATAATTCATATGAATTTAACATTAATAACCATTACACTTGAGCATGATTCAATTGGATTTATCATTCATCATAACATAACATGTTTCCCATGTAGCTCACCATTTCAATGTGTTTTATACATACATGTCTTAGTTCATATTGAACACTTACCATATCCTTTCAAATTCATGCCCGTTGAACTGTTCGAATAACATCGGATACATGGGATAGCTCACACGAAGAGTGTTAATCATATAATCATAATCTTTCCTGTCATATCCATAGTTGTTCACACGAGTTGTGAAATAGGTATGCTCACATGAGTTGTGAAATGGGTCTGCTCATACGAGCTGTGGATCAGAATGTAAGCTGCATGAGCTGTGGAGTATCCGCCAATACATGCCAGACCTTAGCCATCAGTAGGTCATTCGAGACCAGCACCTGAAAAATGTAAACCCTAATGGCATGCCATTTGTATCCTATGAATTCCTAAGGTTCAAACGGGGCTCGATAGACATCGTAACATCGTTGGATTTACATCAACCATTTATATAACAATCCATAATTTACATATAGCATCAAAAGATAGCATTAAAACATTACATAATTACACGAACTTACCTTGACGATGAAGGCGTAGAAATGGAGTCGACTAATCCGAAGCTTTTTCTTTACCCCAATCTAAAGTTGTACGAGGTCTATCTTGATCTAAATAAATAAATTCAATCTACTTAATAACCATTCTATTCAATTCAATCCAAATTTATATTTTTGCAAAATTACACTTTTCCCCCTATTATTTTATTTTCATTTTAATTTAGTCCTTAAGCTCATAATTTGAAATTCATGCAATTTCATCCCTACCCAAGCTAGTCGAATTTCATATAGGTTCATATCAAATCATACAATTCATTATTTCACACTTTTCACCATGTATTTTATTCATTTTACAAATAAATCCCTAATTGACAATTTCAATAAATATCACTATACAAAAGTTGTTTATTTATCAACAAGAATTTATTTTCTTCCATCAAACATCAAAAACCACATGAATACATTCATGGAAAAACCCTAACCTTTTAATAATTTTGCAAATTAGTCCATGGGCTAGCTATATTATGCTATAACGACTTCAAAAACATAGAAATCATTAAAAATGAGAGGGAAAATGCTTACATACAAGAGGAAGAGATGACCGAATGCTTCAAAGCCCAAAATGTTCTTTCCTTTTTCTTCAATTTTGGTGGATCACTCAAGGTTGAAAATGATACATCTTTTAATATATTTTATTTTAAGTTATTTATTGAATTACAAGTTTAACCTTATTAATTAACCTTTGAAATCACATGTTTAATAACCATAATTGTCCACTCATACTAACAATGGTATAATTACCACATAAAACCCTTAACTATTTAATATCATAGCCCTTAAGTACCTTGTAGAACTCAAATTTTCCACCTTTTGCAAATTAGTCATTTTTACCAAATTAAGCATGCAAACGATAAAATTTATTAACAAAATTTTTATACTACCTTGCTAATATTCCATAGACTCTAAAATAATAATAAAATAAATATTTTCACGTCAGATTTGTTGACCCCAAACCACTATTTTGATTTCACTGAAACGAGTTGTTACAATATTAGTTTTAGACAAAATAATCAGTCTTTAGTCCCATTCTTCCCACCCTAGTCATCCATCCCCTTCTCTCATCTTCTCTTTCAATTTTTTTTATTTCTTTCTCCATTATTGCACCACTCATAGCTCTTGATTTATGTGTGAATATAAAATGCCTATTCATGTGCTCCAAAGCTAACATTTGTACCATACTTACTCAAGGGTTGTCTATTCATTTTTTGTTTTTTTCTATTGCTTTAGGACGAGTAATGACTTAAGTGTGAGGGAGTTTGATCTGTCATAATTCGGTGTATCAGATTAAACTAGTTTTCGCATTTGAGGATCTTGAATAAGAGCATTTTAGTATGAATTTAGTTAAGTTTTCTTACATTTACTTAAATTCAATAAATTGTGTTATTCGAGTCTTTTATTGACCTTAGGAGCTGAATGAGGACTATGGGTGAGCTGATATACTTTGTGAGTGTGTAGGAGACCATTAGAAAGCATACTAGCTCGATATTGGTCGCTACATTGCAACATGGAGCATTGGATGTCATAACATAAGGAGTAGAACTGAAGAATTCCAAGACAGCCTTTAATGTCGTGACACAACATGAGGATGTTACGACATACCCATGAAGATACCCAAAATATGAGTATGTTGCCTAGGACCTGATGTGTCGTGACCTCACCTCTGTACAAGAAATTAATACAAGTTAGGGGCATTTTGTTTTGCACAATCCATCTTTAGGCTTGGGAATGTCAGCTAACCTGGGTTTAAGGATGACAACCATTCTAAGTCTATAAATAACCTCAACTAGCATATGCTATGGACACCTTTTCCATAGCCTAGTTTCTTCCTATGTAATTTTAGTTTTAGTTTTTCTTTTTCTTAGGTTTTAGATTTTATTCCCGTTCTTGTTATTTACTTTTAGGGAGAAATCAGATTCTAGACATATTCTCAAACTTTGTGAGGATTTTGCGCTTAAATTTAATACAATCAGGATTCTTCTAAACTCTTTGCTTAAAATTATTCTTTATGTTTATTCTTCCATTCAAGTCATTATTATTTATTAGATCCATGAGGAATTACTCCTCCTGTGGAGTATTAGCGAGTGGAGGTATGAATAATTAACTTTTTTGTATGGATTTTTTAACAGATCAACTGTTCAGGTAAGGAGGAATCTAAACCCTAGGAATTCATCAAGTTGGGAATTAACCCAAATTTGATATGGCCTATCCATGAACACTTTAACCCTGAATCGGTCTAGACTATGAGGTCGAGAGATAAGCAGTTCTTCTCGACTCAGTATTTCAGTGGATGTATCAGAAGATCCTTCTGGGGTATATTGACTAGTTGATTGAACAAGAACACCCCAGATGATACTTGATTAAGATTACCAAAGCAAGCTAATCACCCATGCCCAGATTTGATACATATTTTCTTATTTGATTTCTTGCTTTTCATATATTTAATTTTCTTTTATGCCTATGCTTATTATGAGTATAGTTTATTAAAAACCCTTCTTTTAATCTTTCATACTATAATTCGATTAAAGTATTAATTAGATCTATTTATGTTTAAATCAAAATTACTTTAGCGCTCGCCTCCCTTGGGTATGATCCTCAGAGTAGTTACCTACTCCATTGTAACTATATTAAAACCTAACCCGTATACTTGCAGATACCACTTTTTCACATCTTTTGTGTAGGATTTCTATTATGGACGTTGGTACGCCCAGAGGCAATCAGATATAGATGGGTCATAGGACTTTTGCTCATACTATAGCTACACCAATTAAGTCCAGAGTTCCAACACGTGTTTATGCAGTTAGGGAGCTAAAGGACCTTGAATCAACTGTCGTGATTGCAGGTACTTTCATGTTGCCATCTATTTCTTTGTTTTTATTGGTTTATTTAGGATCTACTCATGCATATATTTTGAGTAACTTAGATGGTTATTACTGTAGGTTTATTGAAGGGTTCTCCATCATATTTTCCCCTTAACGAAACTATACAGAAAAATGTGGTATTTGAGTGGACTGATGAGAAGTAGAAAAGCTTCGAGATGCTTAATGCAACATTGACTAAGGCGTCGATTTTGATCTAGCTAGAGTCCAATAAGAAATATGTTGTTTATAGTGATGTGTCATATACAGGAGTCGGATCTATTCTAATGCAGGATGGTAAGGTGTTAGCCTATGCTTGGAGATAGTTAAAGCCACATGAGCGTAATTACCTGACCCATGATTTGGAGTTGGTTGCAGTGGTATTTGCGATTAAGATTTGGCGTCATTATCTATATGGTGAGAGGTGTGTCATCTACACTAATCACAAGAGTCTTAAGTATCTCCTGACCCAGAAAGACTTGAATTTGTGATAGAGGCATTGGATTGAGTTGCTGAAGGATTACGATTGTGTGATCGAATATCACTACAAAAAAGTGAATGTTGTTGCAGATATATTTAGCTTGAAATTGATGACTGACTAGTAAGACATGTTTATGTGATTGAGCTTATCCGGTAATGGTGGTTTGTTGTTGAACTTCAAGAGAAGCCGACTTTGTCACAGCAGATTAAGGAAAGACAGTTGATTGATGAGTCTGAGTAAAGAAAATCTATCAGGCTGAAGAAGGTAATGGAGGAGACTTAAAGTTGAATACGGATGGTATTCTAAGTTTTCGAGGGAGATTATGTTTGCATGTTGCTGTGGAAATTAGGCATGCGATTCTTACCAAGGTGCATGTAACCTATATGTTATGCATCCTTGTAGTAAAAATATGTATCGCAATCTTAGAGAGATGTGTTACTGGCCTGGATTTAAGTGTGATGTGACTGATTTCATGGGTTGATGTTTAGTGTGTCAAAGGGTGAAGGAGAGCATCAACATTTTTAGGGTTTGTTACAGCTGATTCGAATTCTGGAGAGGAAATGGGAGAGGATTATATGAACTTTGTCTTTGGATTTCCATTGACCTCGACAAAGAAAGATTTGGTTTGGGTGATTGTCAATCAATTTTCAAATAGTGTGTATTTTCTAGCTGCGTGTACTAACTATTCGATGCAGAGATTAGTCAAACTGTACATAGCTGAGATAATCAGACTTCATGCTGTTCCAATTTTGATTATTTCTAAAAAAAGATCTGTGATTTACCTCGAGATTTTGGAAGAGTCATTATGAAGCTTTGGGTTCAAAGCTTAACTTTAGTACGGCTTGTCATCCTCAGACGGATGATCAGTCAGAAATAGTAATTCAAGCACTCAAGGATATGTTGCACAGTTGTGTTATCGAGTTTAGTAGTAGTTGGGAGCCATATCTGCCTTTAACAGAGTTCACCTACAACAACAGTTATCAGTCGAATATTTAGATGTCGCCATTCGACGCATTTTATGGTAGGAGATGTAGGACACCTTTATATTTGTCCGAATTGGATGAAAGATAAGTTGTGGGTCTAGATTTGATTTAGAAGACTGAGGAGAAGGTGAAACTGATTTCCGACAGACAGAAAGCCTCTTCTGGTAGGCAGAAGTCTAATGCAGATAAAAAATGTCGTGATATCGAGTTTTAGGTTGGGGATGGAGTATTGCTTAAGGTTTCACCTGGGAAAAGATTTTTGAGATTTAGACAGAACGAAAAGTTGAGTCCAAGATTTATTGGACCCTATCAAGTTATTGAGAGAATCAAAATGCTAGCATATCAACTCAGGTTGCTGACTGAACTTGAGTGTATTCATGACGTGCTTCACGTATCCATGTTGCAAAAATATTGATTCGACCCATCACATATTGTTTCGATCAAGGAGATTGAGGTTTGAACTGATGTTACCTACAAGGATGAACCAATTGAGATATTAGCTTGTGAAGGAAAGGTGTTGTGTAATAAGAGCATACCTTTACTAAAGGTTTTGTGGCATAATCACAAAACTGAAGAGGCTACTTGAGAAATCGATAACGCATTTTGTGGCATAATCGAGCAAACTCAATTAATGCATGCGAAGTATGTCTGTGAAAGTATTGCACATTTGAAGGATGTCCATTTAATATGTGATAATTTTAATTAGAGAAGTATGATTTTAGGATATTTGTATAGTGATTAATTAATTGTGAAGTATGTCCATTTAATATGGGATAATTAGTGTGTTTGGTGAATGTTGATTGGAGAGTCAGTTTGGTGGCTAACATGAAGTTCAGAATTCAGGTTGGACCATCCCTACCGGGTTTGGACGACACCAAGAGAATCTGTTGATTGAGGGGTTCTCCTCATCGACCACACCAAGATATATAGGTTAGTTACCTATACCCTGCCAAACGATGA